>NC_086446.1:683625811-683808311 GCF_028390025.1 Pseudophryne corroboree
CTGACTTGGCCGCCCCTGTGTCTACAAGAAAGTTTAAAGTTTTACCAGCTACATTGATTGCAATCTCTGGTTCGCTTCCAAGACTGGCAATCAACTTAACTGGCTGCAGATTACAGGTATGGCCACACCCCTATTGGGTATGCTGACCTCCCTGAATCCCATTGGCAGCAACTACTTGTGGGGGAGTTAGCTGGGAACTACCAGAGGCATGCCAATCTCTGTTCGGGGGATATCTTTTTGTTTCCCCTGTATGTGGCTCAAAACTCCGCCTCTGTGGACCCTGCTCCCAATGTCGTGTGTTGTGTTGTTGTCTAGGGGGTTGAAAAGATCTTTGTACATTCTTTGTTCTACATTCTCGTGCAAAGTGTCCCGGTCTGTTACAAGAAAAACATGTTATTACACTTGCCTTACCCACAGGATTCGGTGGTACATACGCAGGCTGCCTTGTGGTCAGCGCCTGTATACTTACGGACATCAACTTATCACTTTGCGACTCCCTGTGCCTAGTGATATTTCTGTCGTGATCAATAGCAGCCTCTCTCAAGGTGGACACTGACAGACCTCGCCAACATGGCTGCGTGGTCTGTACCCTAGCTTTTAATGTTTCTTTCAAACCATCCATCAGTACAGATACTGCTACTTCTCGATGGTTTGGGTTGGTCTTAATGTCTTCTATACCAGTGTACTTTGCCATTTCTAATAGTGCCCGGTGAAAATATTCTGTTGCCGTTTCGGACTCCTTTTGCTTAATGGAAAATATTTTATTCCATTTAACAACGGCTGGGAAATACTCTTTTAGCTGTAAATTTATCCTTTTTACATTATCCTTGTTGTACACGTCTGTAAGCGGTACATCTTTATCCAATGCACAATCAGCTAAAAACTGAGTTGCATCAACATTGGAAGGTAAACAAGCTCTTAGCAGTATCTGCCAATCCTTGTTGTTGGGTTCTACCGTGTTACCTAAATCCCTGATGTATTTTTGGCTAGCAACTAAATCCTTCCTGGGGTCAGGAAATTCGGACACTATTGTTCTTAATTCCATTCTGGAAAATGGAGTGTACATGGCAATGTTCCTTATGGGAGTGGCTCCAGAGACATCTGTTTTTCCATTGGGGACTGCTATTACCCTTACAGGAGCAATTCTAACAGCCTCTTCCTGTGTAGATTCTACAGCTTGTTGTGGTACAATTGTTTCAGTGTAGTGCATGGTGCCGTACTTACCCGTTGACACGACCTCACCTATCCCTCCGCTAGGGGCTTTCACTAATCTCGTGGGTGTCGCTGTGCCTACTGTGGTCTCTGCTATGGTGGCTGCAAGAGAGAGAGCTGAAATTGTTGCTGAATCGTCTTCTTGATCACACTCCTGAGGAAGGTTCAAAACAGGGTACATCTTGCACGGGTTAATACTTGCATGAGTTATTTGGTTAACATCATTAACATTTACAGTGTTACTAAGAGTTTGTGTTTTACAACCCAGTGCGTTTCTCTCCGCAATCAACTTCTCTCCTGCAATGTATGGTGGGGGGGGAGCTGTGGCAATCAACTTCCTGACTGCCCCAGATCCTGCCGCCAGAGCCAAACCTCTCTGTATCTCACCTTCCTGGTGCCATAACTGTAAATAATCATGATGCTGAATTCGTCTCTTTGCTGATTTTACGAGACATATCTTCCTCCTTAAATTTTGTAACACTTCTGGACTGAAGCTACCTATTCTTGGGAATTTGTCCCTGTCTTGTACAGTCATTCTCTCCCATTCATCACATAAAGATTCGGTGTGAATTCCATATTTTTCACACATTACATATCGTGCCGACCCAACTGGTCGGTTCACAGAATCAACCTGAACCAGGGTTGATCGCCCCCTACCTGAGCAACTGGCCCCCATAGTCTGCAGGTGTTGCTTAGTCCTCCTTGGATCTCTGTATCAAGGTTTTCAGCAAGCCTTTTCAGACAACCAAATTACTCCACAGTAGGCCGGCGGTGGCGGTTTACCGAGTACCCCACTCACTCGCCCACCTCGACCAATACGACCTGATCACACCGACGTGGTGCTGGCGTACTCGATACAGGGCCCCTATGGAACCTTCAGTTTACTGGAACATATGAGGGTTACCCGCAGGACACTTACTCTTTCCAGTAAAGGTGGGGTTGTTAGATAGTTCCTGAGTGACCAGCGAACTTCCCTTCCAAAAATAAAAAATTACACAAATCACGTCAGAATGTACAAATAGCGTTTGTGACCACTTTACTCTAATGGTATTAGGTCAGATCACTAACTACTGCACACAATTACGTGCGGTCCAATCGTTCAGTACACGAGCACTACTTGTCATGTACTGAAAGACCAATGGAATCGATGTTTCCGGCCGCGATTCCTTCAGCAAGAGCTTATGGCCTATATGGGTTCTGCACCAACACCCCAGGCGTTGTGCCACTGGACTTTTATAGCGGACCTTTTACCTTACGACCTCCTGGTCTTGTTACCTTATGACCTCCTGGTCTTGTTACCTTATGGTCCGCTATACTCTAATGCTCAAATATTATTTAACCAGGGATGCCTCCCTAGCCACCGTATATGTCACTTACACGTATGTCCCTTGACGAGTACCCGGCTTTCCTTTTGGTTCCACCTTAAAGTTATATAAACTTTTGTATACAAAACACACTCACTCAACACATGTACACTTTGTTTCTATATCTATTTCTGCGCAGAAATTGTCTTCAGGCCAAGAGTGTTACCAATTAGGAGCAGGATCTGTTAAACTAAATTTCAGATTTTCTAAAAATAGATTTGCGTTATTTACCGCTTCGCGTTATCTACCGCTGTGCGTTACTTATCGCCTTGCGCTAATTATCGCTTTGCGCTAATTCAACTTTTTCGTGACTTGAGCTACGTGAGCGTAACCGGACGCTACGTTGCGTAATGTACGCTGCGTGCGTCTGCCTTTTGGATTGCGTACGCTAGTCTTTGTTAGCGACACGTGTACGCAATGCAAAGGATCCACCGTAACACAATATATTTATTTATCAATGTAGGTGATCCCTGATCATCTACCGCAATCCACACTGACTGCCTTGTATCTCAGACAAACCGTGTGTTTGTTCTATACTTTAACTATCACCTCTACTATTAAATAACAGCAAATCTCTTTTTAGCACTTTCTATCAACTATAAAATTTGGCAAACAGGAATAGTGATATACGAAAAAATGAAATACACAAGTGAAAAGAAATGCAGGTATGTATGCGTACGCAAGACAAAAGAAAAATAAACAGTTTTAAAAAGACACAAGCGTTTTGTTCTTACTTCCGGTTACCGGGTTCCTTCAGCACCCTTTATCTAAGCGAAGCAGACGCTTATCCCGTCAGCACTGTGAGACAACCTCCCACCCTTTGCTGGAGGGATAATGTCTGCTGATCTACCTAGTGCAGATGTGAGAAGTATAGGACGAGCCCGCAATTGACAATGCTAAATTCCTTTGTCGTATAAACAACCCTTTATGAAGCTAAGAACACTGTACGCTGTTTACTTAAGAAGTACCGTAATGGTACGCTAGTTGCGTAACGATCGCTCAGCCGTAGGCGAGACGCTCAGGCGTCACGTTCGCTCACGGCCCAGGGATCACAGGACACGTTATTGGTTATGTCTAGGGGAATGATTCGCTATGGCGTAGCTTACGCTCGAGACCACGAGGAGGTCACCAGCGATGCAGACGCTCACAACACTATACCTTTATGATAAAACCTTATACCAATGAAATACACTGAATACCTTAATGTGAGTACAGGGTGTGAGTGCAACCTTGTGTAACCTGACTAACTACAAAGCTGCTTGAGCGTCACCGACGCTCAAGTGAACACTTATCACTATAGAAAATACACAGATACTGGTTTAGGTTCCAAGGCCTATTAACTGTATTACGTCTAATATACTTGTAAAAGGGGATAACAGTACATATGATACACTACAATATAACAGAGACTTCCTAACCACAGAACTAAACAATAAATACAAAAAGACAATACTACACTGACCTAAATGCAATACAATACAATACTATCTAATACAATACAATACTAGCCTAGTCTAGGGGAGATATGAGAGAACAGAGAGAGAGAGAGAGAGAGGGAGAGATGAGATGAGAGAAATTGGCTCACAGAAAGACAATGATAACGGAGAGAAACTTACGCACAAAGGGTATGATCGCCTGCGCCTCGATATCCAGCTCCCGGCTATCAGCAGATAACCGTTGATGAGAGAGTGAGAGCTGGATGTGGTCGGCCTGCCTATTTATGCCCCACACACAATGCAATCTCCTGGTCCTACAATCCCATTGTCCATTGGCCGAAGGAATTCGGCCCTGTATCATAACAAAAGGTCATAGGGTGATTCATACAGGTGGGCTGTGACGATTTCCAACAGCTCAGGTGGGTGGGAAACTGGGTTTCCCGCCGCATACCTGAGTATGTGTAATTAATAGAAATGGACATAAACTTCTTATGTCCATAACTATTCGCACGAGCGATTAATACGCTCCAAACCAACACCGGAATATTGCTAATTAAATACTCTTCCGATGGGTACCAAACACTGCTGTATGATTCCTGTTAGACCCTTCGTACGATATAAAGAGGGATTCCTCAGCTCTGGGACATTGTATTTTAACCAAACTTTCAGAATCTATCAAAGGGACCATGATCTATAAACTACATTAATTGTGAACATTTGTAACGAATGAGTCGCACGCTACGACTACATAAACTCTACCGTAAATACGCATACCGCGCCTGCGAGTGCACGTTATTGCGGGTATGCGCATCCACGGGAGAGCGCACGCACGCGCAGCGCGGACCAGTGTGCGGTGCAAATATGGCAACGTGCATTGAGACATTTTTCTGACTTTGACAGTCCCATTCCCCGTTGACAGGACACTGAGCTCCTGAGTGTCCTATCCGCAAGCCCCACCACAGCGAGCATACAGACCCGCAGCACGCCGCCTCCCCTAACAGAGCCAGACGTAAGAAGAGTGGTGAGTAGGTGGCCGGCGTCCCGGTTAGCGGGTCGCTGGCTGTAATGGCGGCACAAGGGTCAGGAGCGCAGCACTGAGAAGCAGGCAGTGGCTCCAGGATTCAGAGGCATCCAGGGTGCTGTGTGTTCCGCTATGAGGGGCGAGCTAAAGCCACAACACAAACATACCCACACTGGCAGCAATTCTACAGGCGTTTTAACCGCGCGCCATTAAGGGGGCGGGGCTTTACTATGAGCAGATCCAGCAGCTCACCAGCGCCATTTTCCCTCTGCAGCTATACACAGGCAGAGTGACAGGGAAGCGCAGCTCCTCCACAAGGACTCCAGAGCACCTCAGCGGTACCAGGGGCTGATAGCAAAGGGGGGGGGGGGAAGCTATATTTTGTGTACTAAACCCTGTTTAGGGTACTTAGTTTGCGACCCAGCTAAACTTGTACTTTAGCTATAGGGACGTTGTGTGGCTGGCTCCATTATACTCTGTCTCTTTCTAGAGGTCTCTGTGTGGGTTAACTGTGTTTTACCCTATTTTCCTGTGTGTGTATGTGTGTGTGTGTCTTTTTTTTCTTTCACATTTACTATGTCATAGTAGTGTGTATCATGCACAGCAGTGTTTTTTTCTCAATCTGGGGGCTCACTGCCGTGTACTCAGGATAGTACACATAATCGGGCTAGTGGATCTGAACCGGTATGGTTAGATTCATTAAAAGGAATGCTTTCAAATATTTTGAATAAATTATCCCTAAATGAGATGGAGACGCAATATTTTAGGCAATCTGTTGTTGACCTGATGAATAGAGATTCAATGGTCATTCCAGCGTCTCAGACCCCTACCATTTGTCCACAGAAGCGTACTCTGGCCCAAATCATGCAGGCTGATACTGATGATGATGTACCAGACCCGGAGGAGGATGAGGTTCACTCGGTAGGGGGGATGCAGCTTTGTCACAGGGAATACAGGCCTTGATAGAAGCTATTAGAGATGTCCTGCACATCCCTGACAAAGTGACAGATGAAGATGAGGAATCTTATTTTAATGTGAAAAAGAAATCCTCAGCTACTTTACCTGCATCTAAGGAATTAAATTCCCTATTTGAAGCAACTTGAATAAATCCTGACAAGAAGTTTCAGGTCCCAAAACGGTTACTCACATCCTTCCCGTTTCCTCAGGATGACAGGAAAAAATTTGAAAACCCACCGATAGTTGACGCATTGGTTTCTAGGCTGTCACGTAAGATTGTTTTGCCTGTCCCTGGGGCAGCTTCCTTGAAGGATGCTGCAGACCGCAAGATTGAGACCACTCTCAAATCTCTGTACACAGCTGCGGGGGTGGCCCAGAGACCCACTATAGTTTGTGCATGGATTTCTAGGGCCATTACAAAATGGTCAGGTAATTTAATTGACTGGTTAGATTCCTTATCCAGGGGGGAGATAATTTTATTCCTACAGCATATACAGGATTCTGCTAACTTTATGGTGGAGGCCATAAAGGAAATTGGATTACTTAATGCACGCACCACTGCCATGGCAGTGTCAGCATGCAGGGGTTTATGGCTACGCCAGTGTACTGCGGACACGGATTCCAGGAAAGGCGTGGAAAGCCTACCTTTCACAGGTGAAGCCCTTTTTGGAGACTAACTGGATACGTGGATACCCAAGGCTACGGTGGGTAAGTCTACATACCTTCCTTCCGCAGCTCCCCCGACTAGAAAATCCTACGCTGCTCCAGCTCGGCAGTCCTTTCGGACAGCGAAGTTTAAAAACAAAACCAAAGGTTCATCTACGGCCTTAAACGGCAATAGAGGTAAAACAAGAAAACCAGCAACTGCAGGTTCACAGGAACAGAACCCCGGTTCTGCTTCCTCTAAGCCTTCAGCATGACGGTGAACCGCACTACCTGGAAGACAGGTAGGTGGGAGCCTGTTTGAGATTCTTCAGTCACATATGGTCAACGTCATGCCAGGATCCCTGGGTCAAAGGTCTTATAGCCCAGGGCTACAGACTGGAATTTCAGGAATTCCCACCTCACAGATTCTGCAAATCAGGCTTACCAGCTTCTTAAGAAGTAAGTATGACTTTAAAGGAAGCAATTCAGAAACTGGTAGAGACTCAGGTCATTGTTCCAGTTCTACTTCAGCTGCAAAACCAGGGTTATTATTCCAACCTGTTTGTAGTTCCGAAACCGGACGTTTCAGTAAGGACCATTTTAAATCTCAAGTCGTTGAACCCGTACTTACGGGTGTTCAAGTTCAAGATGGAGTCTCTGAGAGCGGTGAACTCAGGTCTGGAGGAGGTGGAATTCTTGATGTCTCTAGATATCAAGGATGCGTACCTTCATATTCCGATTTGGCCTCCTCATCAGGCTTATCTAAGGTTTACATTACAGGACTGTCACTACCAGTTCCAGGCCCTGCCATTTGGTGTCTCTACGGCACAGAAGGTGTTCACCAAGGTAATGGCAGAGATGATGTTTCTCCTCTGCAAACAGGGAGTGAAGATAATACCGTACCTTGACGATCTGCTGCTAAAAGCACCATCCAGGGAGAGGTTGTTAGTCAACATTGCCCTCTCAGCCCAATTACTCCAGGATCACGGTTGGATTTTGAACCTACCAAAATTTCATCTGGAACCAACTCGGAGGCTTCCGTTCCTGGGGATGATATTGGATACATAGGCGCAGAAGGTATTCCTTCCATTGGAAAAAGCATTGGTAATCCAGTCAATGGTGCGGGATGTTCTAAGACAAACCCGGACATCGGTGCATCTATGCATTCGCCTTCTGGGAAAGATGATACTCGCTTACGAAGCGCTGCAGTACGGAAGGTTTCACGCAAGAACCTTCCAGCTGGATCTGTTGGACAAATGGTCTGGATCACACCTTCACATGCACCAGAAGATCCGTCTGTCGCCAAAAGCCAGGATTTCTCTTCTGTGGTGGCTTCAGACTTCTCATCTGACCGAGGGCCGAAGGTTTGGGATTCAAAATTGGATTCTGCTATCCACAGACGCAAGCCTCAGAGGTGGGGGAGCAGTCACCCAGGGGGAACCGTTCAAAGGAAAATGGTCATGTCAGGAAGCCATTCTTCCAATTTAACATTCAGAAACTAAGGGCCATATACAACGCCCTTCTACAGGCATCGCATCTTCTTCAAGATCAAGCCATTCAGGTTCAGTCGGACAATGTGACGGTAGTAACGTACATAAACCGACAAGGCGGAACGAAGAGCAGGGCAGCAATGTCAGAGGTAACAAGGATTCTCCTCTGGGCAGAAAGACACACTGTGGCGTTGTCAGCAATCTTCATTCCGGGAGTAGACAACTGGAAAGCAGACTTCCTCAGCAGACACAACCTCCACCCAGGAGAGTGGGGCCTTCACCTGTAGGTGTCCGGGTGCTTGACACGTCGGTGGGAATGCCACAAATCTACATGATAGCCTCTTGTCTCAGCAAGAAGCTCAAGCGGTATTATTCCAGGTCGAGGGACCCGCAAGCAGTGGCGGTTGACGCTCTGGTGACTCCACGGGTCTACCAGATGGTGTATGTGTTTCCACCATTCCCATTGATCCCAAAGATTCTCAAAAAAATAAAAAGGGAAAAGGTTCAAGCAATTCTCATTGCACTGGAGTGGCCAAGAAGGGCCTGGTATGCGCATCTACTGGAGATGCTCCTAGAGGACCCATGACCTCTACCTCTTCGCGAGGACCTCTCCAACAGGAGCCATTCGTCTATCAAGACTTACCAAGGCTACTTTTGGTGGCGTGGAGGTTGAGCGTCAAATTCTAGCCCGGAAAGAGATCCTGGATAGGGTTATTCCAACCCTGATCCAAGCCAGAAAGGGGGTAACGTCTAAACATTACCACTGTATTTGGAAAAAATACGTCTCTTGGTGTGAGTACAAGAAATTTCCTGTGGTGGAATTTCAGCTGGGACGTTTTCTCCTTTTTCTGCAGTCAGGTGTGGATGTGAGTCTACGTTTGGGCTCCATAAAAGTCCAGATTTCGGCCTTATCCATTTTCTTCCAGAAACACTTGGCTTCTCTCCCTGAGGTTCATACATTTTTGAAGGGGGTTCTGCACATCCAGCCGCCCTTTGTGCCTCCTACGGCACCTTGGGATCTCAACGTGGTGTTGCAGTTCCTGCAATCGGAATGGTTTGAGACTGTACAGGACGTTAACGTCAAGTTTCTTATGTGGAAGGCCGTCACGCTGTTGGCCTTGGCTTCTGCGAGGCGTGTGTCGGAGCTGGGGGCGTTGTCTCACAAAAGCCCCTATTTGATTTTTCATGAAGATAGGGCTGAACTCAGAACTCGTCAGCAATTTCTTCCAAAGGTGGTGTCTGCGTTTCATGACAACCAACCTATTGTGGTTACGGTGGTTACCGACACCTCTGCTACTTCAGAGTCCTTGGATGTTGTGAGGGCTTTGAAGATCTATGTGAAGCAGACAGCTCATCACAGAAAATCTGACTCGCTGTTTGTTCGTGAAGATCCCAATAAAATTGGGTGTCCTGCTTCAAAGCAGACAATTGCACACTGGATCAGGCTTACTATCCAGCATGCTTCTTTCATAGCAGGTTTGCAGTGTCCAAAGTCTGTACAGGCCCACTCTACTAGATCGGTGGGTTCTTCCATGGCGGCTGCCCGGGGTGTCTCTGCTTTACGGCTCTGACGAGCAGCTACTTGGTCAGGTTCAAACACGTTTGCGAAGTTCTACAAGTTCAATACTTTGGCCTCTGAGGACCTTCAGTTTGGTCAATCAGTTCTGCAGAAATCTCAGCACTATCCCACCCGGTTTGGGAGCTTCGGTACATCCCCATGGTACTAATATGGACCTCAGTAACCTCTAGGACGTAAGAGAAAATAGGTTTTTAATTACCTATGGTAAATCCTTTTCTCGTAGTAC
Source organism: Pseudophryne corroboree (assembly GCF_028390025.1). Classification (NCBI taxonomy): domain Eukaryota; kingdom Metazoa; phylum Chordata; class Amphibia; order Anura; family Myobatrachidae; genus Pseudophryne; species Pseudophryne corroboree. The sequence continues at coordinate 683,635,742 of NC_086446.1, forward strand.
GTAGAGGATACTGGGCCGCCTGCCCAGTGCTTCGTTTCTTCCTGCACTGTTACTTGGTTAAGTATTGTTGATTCAGTGGTTGCTGTTCCTGGTTTAAAGTTTGGTTAGCTTGGCTTTCCTCTAGTTGTGTGTGCTGGTTCGGAATCTCACCACTATCCTTTTTATATCCTTCTGTCCCTCTCCTCGGGCACAGTTTCCTAGACTGAGTCTGGTAGGAGGGGCATAGAGGGAGGAGCCAGCCCACACTATCAATTTCTTAAAGTGCCCATGGCTCCTAGTGGACACGTCTATACCCCATGGTACTAATGTGAACCCCAGTATCCTCTACGGACTATGAGAAAAGGATTTATCGTAGGTAATTTAAAATCCTATTTTATTTATTTATTTTAATGTTTATTTTCAAGTAGTAGTCTTTAACTATACGCTTATAATTTATGGTCTCCCACCTCTACAAATAAAAAACAATGTATAATTGGCTGGCTCATCATAAAGCCTCAGTACCTCCTATAGTGCCCAGTCCCCTTTAGCTGGTGCAACCATCTTTTTTGAGTCTCTGTACTCTAATAGGGTAAGGGTGCATCATTAGGGCTCATCATCCTGGTTTCCAGTTAAGGCTGTAAGAGAAATGATGGAGCCCCAAGAAAACATGGCTGCACCCACATGGATGGGGATTATTGTTGTGATTTAAATCAGAGATTCTCAAACTCTGTCCTCAGGACTCCATATGGTTCACGTTTTCCAGGTCACCTAGCAGGCGCACAGGTATAGTCCTTACTCACTGACACATTCTAAAAGCTCACAGGTGGAGTTAATTATTTAATTTGTGATTCTGTGGGACACTTAAACTGTTTGGGGTCATGAGGACCCAGTTTGAGAACTTATCATTTAAACCATCAGCATGAATGAACACTGCTTCGCTTTATAATCTTTCAGACCAAGAAAAACAAAAAGAGGAAGGGACTAAAGAAAAAACAAGGCGCAAAAGAGGCCACCGATCCAGATCAGCCACCGCGGTCAGTGACTGAGTTTGAGCGTCTAGTCCTTGGTTCCCCAAACAGCTCCGTTAACTGGATTCAGTACATGGAATTCCATCTTCAGGCCACGGAGCTTGAGCAAGCTCGAGCCGTGGCGGAAAGAGCCCTTGAGACCATTTACTTCCGGTAATGGTACCATCGACAGCAATGAAATAAATATACCACAACTTTTTTTTTTTTTTTCTTTTTTAAACCTGTTGCTGATCCATGGTAATACTAATCAGTTGAAATGTTTTTACTTGATGTGGTTCTAGCGAGGAGCAGGAGAAGCTGAATGTATGGGTTGCTATGTTGAACATGGAGAATACATTTGGGACAGAAGAGACTCTTCAGAAGCTTTTCCAACGAGCAGTCCAGTATAACGATCCCTTGAAAGCATTCCAGCACTTGGCAGATATTTACATCAAGTCGGAGAAGTTTAAGGTAATAAAATAGAAAAAGTTTACACTACTTATAAAGTGCCGTGATATTTTTCTGTATCCACATTTGCCTCTATTATGTGTATTGCACTTTAACAAATATGTTATTCTAAAGTTTATATATACAGTTACATTTTGTCTTCAGTAACCAAACATTTTCTGGCTCTGATGATGCCAAGATGCAGGTTATTTAATTGGTAACTGCTCAATTAGGGTTCTGTGAAATACAAAACAGGTTTTTTGTTTTTATTCTACCGCATTTAATTAAAAAAAATATATATAATTATATGTGTTTGTTTTGAATTAGATTTCTAGTACTGGGTCGTTTACCTTTTTTTTTTTGGTCTGTTTCTAGGAGGCTGATACATTATTCAATACAATGGTCAAACGTTTCCGCCAGGAGAAGTCTGTATGGTGGAAATATGCCTCATTTCTTATGAAACAAGGCCAGTCTGAGGCTACACACAGATTACTTCAACGAGCCCTTAGGAGTCTTCCAGATAAAGAACGTGAGTAGTAATTCCCATTGGTTTTGCTATCTGAATATTTTAGTTTTCTTTGACTAGTCAACCAATACGACTGCTCCCATACTAATAATGTCAAATAGACTGATATATGTCTTAATTTACTGACTGCATAATGGTAGTTGTGGTGGGAGGATATCAGGCGTAAGGGCAGATTATAGCGCCCTATACTACAATGTACTGTCACTCTCATTTCAGATGTTGATGTGATTTCAAAGTTTGCCCAGCTGGAGTTCCACATGGGAGATGCGGCGCGAGCCATAGCCTTGTTTGAAAGCACGCTCAGCAGTTACCCTAAGCGCACCGATGTCTGGTCTGTTTACATCGACATGATGGTGAAACATGGCAGCCAGAAGGAAGTGCGGTACGTGTCATTACTTTACATACACCTTGCCAGGCTTGGTGACTGTTGGAAAGATGTTTAATAATTCAAAGCTTTACTCCTTCTTACATATTCTACCATCCACGCCATTTGCATTTAAATTGCCAAATGATGTCAGCAGCTTCCCAGACTTAATTAGGATGAGACAAAACTAGAAGCTTGCATTGTGACTGACTTTCTCTTGTAGTGTCATCATTTTATTTTTTGGGGTATGCCCAGTCCAGGGTTTTCTTTTTGTGTATTGGCTTTGTTGCCGCATCAAGTGGTGTATGTCCAGCTCATTCTATAGATAGCTATCCATTGTAGCCATGTACAACCCTTTTTTGTCTATAACCTTTTTATTGTGTATATTTAGTTATTCTTTTCATTCTAAATTTGTTTGCAGGGATATTTTCGAGAGGGTCATTCACCTGAGTATGGCAGCCAAGAAAATAAAGTTCTTCTTCAAGCGCTATCTGGAGTACGAGAAGAAACACGGCGATGAGCGCACTATTCAGGCCGTGAAGGAAAAGGCCCTGGAATACGTAGAATCTAAAAGTTCTATGAGCGCCACCTAGAACAGTAACCACTGTGGGACTTGTGTCAGTCACCACATAAGGATGCGTGGTAACTCCAGACCTCCGTGACATGCCCTCATTCCAGGGGACTTGCTTTTCTGGGTCTCTACATCACATGTTGCGTTACAGAAACACGTCTGTCAGTGCATCTGCTCTGGATTTTATAATCTGATTCAGATTTTCCACGTTAGAACTTTGGAAGCAATAACCGAGTGGAAAGAATAAAAGACTGAACGCTGAACTTTTTCCATTACCTACAAACTGCTTTTTATTTCGTATTACAGATATTTTATACACTGTTTACATTTGAGAATGAAATAGTTTAAATATCATGTGCGAAGAATACATAGTGGGGCGAGTGCTGTTGTAGAACAGGCTGCAACGATTATGTGTACAGAGATTAAAAATATTGTTCTCATTAAGCTTCTGATTTGGAATTTTTCTGATTATCTGCTTTGTGCTGACATGTTGTCATTCTGTTTGCTGCTGAATGACTGGATCTGTCGCTGTTACTTGGCCATACATAAATGTGGGAAACTGCTGGCCGATGCCTGTAGGCATTCAGGTCATGGGAGTATTGGCTAATAGGACCTTGGGTAGATGACCACACGCTGGTGGCATTTTCAGGCTTATTTAATCTTAAACTGACAAGATCTCAACATCTATGTCCTGCTTTATTAGACTTATAGGCCCTACACACATAAAGATGTAAATGAACGATATGAACGTTTAGGCACCAACGATGAACGATGCCAACTATGAACGATGTGCGGCCCTGCGCTCGTTCATCGTTGGTGCCAGGTCGCTTATGCATGCAGGCCAATATGGACAATCTTGTCCATATTAGCATGCACGGCTATGGAGCCGGGTGACGGGGGAAGTGAAGAAAATTCACAGCCCCCCCCCACCGCCGGCCGTCTGGCTACTCAGGGGCACATCGCCGGGTGTGTAGGGCCCATTAGACATGCAGACATTCCATACAAGGTTTATCTAGTGTGAGAGTGCATTGTACATATATTATGAAAAGGACTTTAGGTGGATATTATTCAAACCTCCTAAAGAGGACAAGTGGAGGTGTTGCCCGTAACAGCCAATCAGATTCTCACTACAATTTTATAGCATGTACAAGATGAGTGACACCTCAACATGTACACTTAGGAAGGTTTGATCAATCTCCCCCATAGTCTTATTCAGCACTGGCCAACCCATAGCTCTCCAGCAGTTGTGAAACTACAAGTCCCAGAATACACTCCCGATGATCAGCTGGTGAAACATGCTGGGATTTGTAGTGTCACAACAGCTGGAGAGCCACAGGTTGGCCTGGTCTAGGGGAATTGTTTGTCCACACAGAGATCTAATTCTACCTACTATGTGCAGGAAACAAAGCACTGGCTTATGGTCACATTAACACTGCTGCACTCTGAATAAAATACTGCAGTGCTGTACACAAACACTTACTGTATGTAACCTGGGCTCTTTATCTCCAAACAGAGACTACTGGTCACGTACAATCTGTAATGTTGTCAGACTGAGGCTTTCCTGTGTACACACGGTGAGATCCTTGCTATGCCCGATTTTCACTTGTGATTTCCCTTGAACTCCCCGGAGTTCAGATAGCACAGATTTTGACTAACTTTCTTGAGATATGGACTATGTGTGCTTACCATTTTGGCTTATGTGAGATGTCATTGACATGTGAGATGAACTAGATAGTACACAGATCTAGCAAGGATTGACTTGCCTGCACAGTCTATCTTTCTCTAACGTCCTAAGTGGATGCTGGGACTCCGTAAGGACCATGGGGAATAGCGGCTCCGCAGGAGACTGGGCACAAAAGTAAAAGCTTGAACTAGCTGGTGTGCACTGGCTCCTCCCCCTATGACCCTCCTCCAAGCCTCAGTTAGATTCTTGTGCCCGAACGAGAAGGGTGCATGCTAGGTGGCTCTCCTGAGCTGCTTAGAGTAAAAGTTTATTTTAGGCATTGAACATTTCTGACACTACAAGTACCACAAAGAAGGGTATTATGTGGGGAGTAAAAAAACTACCAGTAGCTTTTCCTGAGTCAGATGAATTAAATGAGGTGTGTGATAAAGCGTGGGTTTCCCCCGATAAAAAAGTGCTAATTTCTAATAAATTATTGGCACTATACCCTTTCCCGCCAGAGGTTAGGGCGCGTTGGGAAACACCCCCTAGAGTAGATAAAGCGCTCACACGTTTATCTAAACAAGTAGCGTTACCGTCTCCTGATACGGCCGCCCTCAAAGAACCAGCGGATAGAAGGCTGGAAAATATCCTGAAGGGTATATACACACATACTGGTGTTATACTGCGACCAGCAATCGCCTCAGCCTGGATGTGCAGTGCTGGAGTGGCGTGGTCGGATTCCCTGACTGAAAATATTGATACCCTGGATAGGGACAGTATATTACTAACTATAGAGCATTTGAAGGATGCATTACTATATATGCGTGATGCACAGAGGGATATTTGCACCCTGGCATCAAGAGAGTGCTATGTCCATTTCTGCCAGAAGAGCGTTATGGACGCGACAGTGGTCAGGGGATGCGGATTCCAAACGACATATGGAAGTATTGCCGTATAAAGGGGAGGAGTTATTTGGGGCCGGTCTATCGGACCTGGTGGCCACGGCAACGGCCAGAAAGTCCACCTTTTTACCCCAGGTCACCTCTCAGCAGAAAAAGACACCGTCTTTTCAAACTCAGTCCTTTCGTTCCCATAAGTACAAGCGGGCAAAAGGCCACTCATTTCTGCCCCGGGGCAGAGGAAGAGGAAAAAGACTGCACCAGGCAGCCTCTTCCCAGGAGCAGAAGCCCTCCTCTGCTTCTGCCAAGTCTTCAGCATGACGCTGGGGCTTTACAAGCGGACTCGGACACGGTGGGGGCCCGTCTCAAAAATTTCAACGCGCAGTGGGCTCACTCGCAAGTGGACCCCTGGATTCTGCAGGTAGTATCACAGGGGTACAAACTGGAATTCGAGACGTCTCCCCCTCGCCGGTTCCTGAAGTCTGCTCTACCAAAGTCTCTATCCGACAGGGAGGCAGTTTTGGAAGCCATTCACAAGCTGTATTCCCAGCAGGTGATAATCAAGGTACCTCTCCTACAATAGGGAAAGGGGTATTATTCCACGCTGTTTGTGGTACCGAAGCCGGACGGCTCGGTGAGACCAATTTTAAATCTAAAATCCTTGAACACTTACATAAAGAGGTTCAAATTCAAAATGGAGTCACTCAGAGCAGTGATAGCAAACCTGGAAGAAGGGGACTATATGGTGTCTCTGGACATCAAAGATGCTTATCTCCACGTCCCAATCTACCCTTCTCACCAAGGGTACCTCAGGTTTGTAGTACAAAACTGTCATTATCAGTTTCAGACGCTGCCGTTTGGGTTGTCCACGGCACCTTGGGTCTTTACCAAGGTAATGGCCGAAATGATGATTCTTCTTCGAAGAAAAGGCGTTTTAATTATCCCTTACTTGGACGATCTCCTGATAAGGGCAAGGTCCAGGGAACAGTTAGAAGTCGGAGTAGCACTATCTCAGTGTTACGTCAGCACGGGTGGATTCTAAATATTCCAAAATCGCAGCTGATTCCAACAACACGTCTACTGTTCCTAGGAATGATTCTGGACACAGTCCAGAAAAAGGTGTTTCTCCCAGAGGAGAAGGCCAGGGAGTTATCCGAGCTAGTCAGGAATCTCCTAAAACCAGGCCAGGTGTCGGTGCATCAGTGCACGAGGGTCCTGGGAAAAATGGTGGCTTCTTACGAAGCGATTCCATTCGGAAGATTCCATGCAAGAACGTTTCAGTGGGATCTTCTGGACAAATGGTCCGGATCGCATCTTCAGATGCATCAGCGGATAACCCTGTCGCCAAGGACAAGGGTGTCTCTTCTGTGGTGGCTGCAGAGTACTCATCTACTAGAGGGCCGCAGATTCGGCATTCAGGATTGGATCCTGGTGACCACGGATGCCAGCCTGAGAGGCTGGGGAGCAGTCACACAGGGACGAAATTTCCAGGGCTTGTGGTCAAGCATGGAAACATCTCTTCATATAAACATTCTGAAACTAAGGGCCATTTACAATGCCCTAAGTCAAGCAAAACCCCTGCTTCAGGGTCAGGCGGTATTGATCCAATCGGACAACATCACGTCAGTCGCCCGCGTAAACAGACAGGGCGGCACGAGAAGCAGGAGGGCGATGGCAGAAGCTGCAAGGATTCTTCGCTGGGCGGAGAATCATGTGATAGCACTGTCAGCAGTGTTCATTCCGGGAGTGGACAACTGGGAAGCGGACTTCCTCAGCAGACACTACCTTCACCCGGGGGAGTGGGGACTTCATCCAGAAGTCTTCCAAGAGATGGTAAACCGTTGGGGAAAAACCAAAGGTGGACATGATGGCGTCCCGTCTCAACAAAAAACTAGACAGATATTGCGCCAGGTCAAGGGACCCTCAGGCAATAGCGGTGGACGCTCTGGTAACACCATGGGTGTACCAGTCAGTGTATGTGTTCCCTCCTCTGCCTCTCATACCAAAAGTACTGAGAATCATAAAAAGGAGAGGAGTAAGAACTATACTCGTGGTTCCGGATTGGCCAAGAAGGACTTGGTACCCGGAACTTCAAGAGATGCTCACGGAGGAACCGTGGCCTCTACCTCTAAGAAAGGACCTGCTCCAGCAGGGGCCTTGTCTGTTCCAAGACTTACCGCGGCTGCGTTTGACGGCATGGCGGTTGAACGCCGGATCCTGAAGGAAAAAGGCATTCCAGAAGAAGTCATCCCTACCCTGATAAAGGCCAGGAAGGATGTAACCGCAAAACATTATCACCGCATTTGGCGAAAATATGTTGCGTGGTGTGAGGCCAAAGAGGCCCCTACAGAGGAATTTCAACTGGGTCGCTTCCTACATTTCCTGCAAACAGGACTGTCTATGGGCCTAAAATTAGGGTCCATTAAGGTTCAAATTTCGGCCCTGTCGATTTTCTTCCAAAAAGAACTGGCTTCAGTGCCTGAAGTCCAGACGTTTGTCAAAGGGGTACTGCATATACAGCCTCCTTTTGTGCCCCCGGTGGCACCTTGGGATCTCAATGTGGTTTTGGGGTTCCTAAAATCACATTGGTTTGAACCACTCACCACTGTGGAATTAAAATATCTCACATGGAAGGTGGTAATGCTGTTAGCCCTGGCTTCAGCCAGGCGTGTCTCAGAATTGGCGGCTTTATCTTATAAAAGCCCTTACCTGATTTTTCACACGGATAGGGCATAATTGAGGACTCGTCCTCAATTTCTCCCAAAGGTGGTTTCAGCGTTTCACGTGAACCAGCCTATTGTGGTGCCTGCGGCTACTAGGGACTTGGAGGACTCCAAGTTACTGGACGTAGTCAGGGCCCTGAAAATATATATTTCCAGGACGGCTGGAGTCAGGAAATCTGACTCGCTGTTTATCCTGTATGCACCCAACAAGCTGGGTGCTCCTGCTTCTAAGCAGACGATTGCTAGTTGGATTTGTAGTACAATTCAGATTGCACATTCTGTGGCAGGCCTGCCACAGCCAAAATCTGTAAAAGCCCATTCCACAAGGAAGGTGGGCTCATCTTGGGCGGCTGCCCGAGGGGTCTCGGCTTTACAACTTTGCCGAGCAGCTACTTGGTCAGGGGCAAACACGTTTGCTAAATTCTACAAATTTGATACCCTGGCTGAGGAGGACCTGGAGTTCTCTCATTCGGTGCTGCAGAGTCATCCGCACTCTCCCGCCCGTTTGGGAGCTTTGGTATAATCCCCATGGTCCTTACGGAGTCCCAGCATCCACTTAGGACGTTAGAGAAAATAAGAATTTACTTACCGATAATTCTATTTCTCATAGTCCGTAGTGGATGCTGGGCGCCCATCCCAAGTGCGGATTGTCTGCAATACTTGTATATAGTTATTGTTACAAAATTCGGGTTATTATTGTTGTGAGCCATCTTTTCAGAGGCTCCTTCGTTTATCATACTGTTAACTGGGTTCAGATCACAGGTTGTACGGTGTGATTGGTGTGGCTGGTATGAGTCTTACCCGGGATTCAAGATCCTTCCTTATTATGTACGCTCGTCCGGGCACAGTATCCTAACTGAGGCTTGGAGGAGGGTCATAGGGGGAGGAGCCAGTGCACACCAGCTAGTTCAAGCTTTTACTTTTATGCCCAGTCTCCTGCGGAGCCGCTATTCCCCATGGTCCTTACGGAGTCCCAGCATCCACTACGGACTATGAGAAATAGAATTATCGGTAAGTAAATTCTTATTTTTCTTGCGATGCCGACCAGGCGGGACCGAATCGGGATCACAAGGTGACTTTCACCTTGCGATCTGCACTAACTTTTCTTGCAATTTTGACTATATATAGTCAAAATTGAAAGAAAATATCTCACCATGTGTACACACCCTTAAGTGGCATAAGCAATGTACAATCCTGACCACGGGTTTTATTTCTCTCACACTCTGCAATTAGTCTTTGTCCATGTACAATGTACAAGTACAATCCTGATCTTTCTCATCACAAATAATACTAAAAGACGTATATCAAAGGGGTTGTGGTGAGCAGTCAGCTCTGTCGACTGTTCTTTTCCTTTAACCACCTACTTTCCCAGAATTCCTGAAATAAGCAGTGACTAGCTGGATAGATCAGTGGCTCAGCCTGAGTCCCTGCACACTGCTATTATTTCATTAATCAGGCCATATTCTTACAGCACTTCCTGCATAATCTGTTCCTCCTTATCTTATGTTTTCTTTGCCTTATCCATCCTCGCTACAGCATGCCATTTCCTTTTTACATTTTCTGTTCCTTTAACCAACTTCAGCACTCGTGCGTGTCTCGTGTTTCTTTGAGTGTTGCTTCATGGTCTCGTAATCTATTTCTGGTCACGGCTAACACTCCCTGATTGATGTCTGTGACTCGCTGTGCACGCTACCTTTTCAATCAAACCCCTATATGGAAATTTTATGTAACCAATCACGTGAGCTGTTGCTCCCCCTCCTTACCCCAGGTGACCTGAGGATGCATCTATACCACTGAATATTTTCCCAAGTGTGGATGGTTGAATCTGCCACAGACCAGCCAGCCCTGACCTTGCTGCCATCATGCATATTTAGCTTTCATATGCCCTAACAGACAAGTCCATCTTCCTTCCCTCGTCCACATTTTACTGTCGCCTCACATTACACTTCATATGATAAAAGCTAAAGCTGGGTGGCCCTACAGCAAGTAACCTCATCACATGGGTTCCAAGGAAGGTCTCTGTATTGGCAATGAAATGTTTCTGTTACACATGGGACATGCGTTTCGCACCTCCAACCACTTCATCAGGCACCTGTAGGGATCAAGGAGTAAATCATCAAATTGTTGGTGTTAAGTCAAATAATTCTGCAAACATTTCTCTGCCCTGGAAATACATAATTTATATACAACAAACCATACTTTGGGGTATATGTAATAGGGTCCGAGATTGCCGGAGGTGTGGAATATACACTGAGAATGGACGTATTTTTAAAGCAGCAATCATTTACAAGGCAAAACCAGGTTGCCGCTTTCAAAATACAGTCAATCTCAGCCGACATCCCGCACCTGCGACAAACCCTGACCCTATTACATTTACCTAAACCTCAAGAGATTTCAATAATCTTGCACCCATATCTGGAGCAGGGTTTCGTATTGTAGTGCCACGGTGTATATCCTGAATACATGATATTTTTTCAGGACCCAAAGTGTTAAAGTACTGTAATAAACTCTGAATAATGACTTAATATTTGCATGTTTGAATGTGAATTGAAGCATAGTTAATTTGTCTAGCGTGCATATATTCATCACATTTGACGGTTTTGTTTTTTTATTGGGGGGGGGGGGGGGGGGGTTCTAGCACGTTCAGCCTGGGATTGTTACTGAAAAATATGCACACAGGTCAGCTGATCCCAAATAGCATACAATAAGGTTATCAATCTTTCTATATTATACATAGAAACCGTCTGTAAACTCTGAAAACTATAGTAAGTATAAAAACACAAGTGTAGCTAGAGTTGGGCACCCCTGGTCCAAGTGTATGTTTCAGTGAATTTCTAAATGAAAAATGAACACAACCTCTGCAGTGTACAAACTTTAAAAATGCCATTTGTGCACATTGTAATACTTGTGCTATTTGTAGTATTTATCAGATTGCTAAAAATAAATTAATATGGAACTCAAATGTGTCGTGTGAAAGTGTGCACCCTTCCAGGCAACTCGTAGATTAATACTTTTATTTTTGTTGATTTTTAAATCCTTAACTACTTGAGCCATTAGGTGAGTGTTTCCCAAGCACAGTCCTCATGGCCTCAAAACAGTCCAGGGTTTAAAGATGTCCCTGCCTGTGCACAAATGGTATAATCAAACTGACAGAGGTACTGTTGAATTCACCTGTGCCTAAGAATAGATATCTTTAAAACCATGACTGTTGGGGTGAAAGGTGGACTGTGTTTAGAAACCGCCGCAGCAGGCTAAATTTGGAATGAAAACCTGGTAACTGTATGGGAGCAAATAACAATCTGTAATTTGCTCCCAAATACCGACAACAGACGAATAAGGTCATTGGTTTAAATTGTGAGTTAACAAACTTTTTTGACCCTTTTTGTCAGCTTTCCAGTGTTTGGGAGCAAATGGCTATTTGTCATTTGCTCCCATACATTACCAGATATTCGTTCCAACCAGCCAACTCGTTGGCTGATTGAAAATATGATCTTTAGATGCTTGGCTAGCTTTAGACAGGTGATAAGCAACCAGTTTATTACATTTAAATACACTCTTCAAACTTCTCATTGTTTCGTACCTACTCTCAACAACTATTGGGTTCTTCTAAAGAGCTGACTGGAAACTTAAGGTCATTATAGTTACAAAGCATAGAAATAATACTGCATGATATCCAAAGCTTTAAATTTCATCTCTTATAAAAAAAAAATTATAATTATTGACTGGGTGTTAATGGGGACACTGTTGAAGTGGGGATAAGATCTGGAAATTCTGGTCTGCAAGAAGATTAACCTGACACTGGAGTAGCGATTTGTACACACAAATGATCTACTCAAAATGGAAAGGTTGCCTTTCCTGTGACCTCCACACAAAAACTAACATTGGTAAAACAATACTCTTCGGGACCAGAAACTTTTTGAACACAGTGCTGTCAACTGATTAAACAAAATATTAACTTTTTGGCCATAACCACAAAAGATACATCTAGAGATAAAAAGATTAATATCTGAGGAAAATAACATCTTTACATATGTCCAGCATGGAGGTGGATCTGATATTCTGTAGAGAGTTTGTGACAGAACAGATTGAACAAAGCACAAAATCCTAGATGGTAAAATCCCTGAATTAATAAAGAAACTGAAGCAAGAAAAGACTTGAGGAAGCAGTGATTAATAGGCCCTACACACTCGGCGATGTGCAGCCGAGCTGCCCGACCGCCGATACGGGCGACCCGGCGGGGGGGGGGGGGGGGGGCAGTGACGGGGGGAGTGAAGTTTCTTCACTCCCCCCGTCACCCGGCTCCGTAGACTTGCAGGCAAATATGGACGATCTCGTCCATATTGGCCTGCATGCACAGCCGACATAGCACCAGCGATGAACGAGCGCGGGGCCGCGCATCGTTCATCGCTGGTGCCTCCACACTGCACGATATGAACGTTATCTCGTTCATTAATGAACGAGATCGTTCATATCGTGCAGTGATATCGGCATGTGTGTAGGGCCCATAAGAGTAGAGAAGTCTGCCATGGCAACCAATCTGCTGCTATGTATAATGTTATAAAATGCACTTGATAAAAGCCTACGTCAAAGCTGATTGGTTGCCACGGCACACTTCTCCACTCGTATCGCTGCTTCATACATCTACCCCACAGGGTATGTCCTAAGCCTTGGGGAGAGATAAAGTGCCAGCCAATCAGCTCCTAATTGCCATGTTACAGGCTGTGTTTGAGATATGACCGGAGCTGATTGGTTGGCACTTTATCTCTCTCCAAAGCTTAGTACATCTCCTAAATACTGTAACAAAACAACAGTGCAGATACGATATGCCTATAAATCTAGCATGGATGTACTCAGGGACAAATATTAAGGATTTTAGAAGGTCTTCACCGTCTTCAGACTTGAAGATTAATAAAATTATCTGGGGAAATATAAAACATGCAACTTATGCAAGGAGATGTATTCCGAGCTAGAATAGTTCTGCAAAGAAGAAAGATTCTTAGCTGGTCTTAAAGAAACGTTTGGAAGCTGTACTTTCATACAACGTAGTTGTTACCAAGACTGACTGATAAGTATGACCAATGTTATGTTTTTTTAATCTGGTAAATTCAGTGAATAAACTTTAATTGTGCATTAAATATGTTGGGCGGGATGTAATGCCGTCCAGGTACGGTGGCCGTGTGAGATCCGGACGAACTCGGATGTTTATTTTAAATGGGCAATCACAAAGCAAAACCATGCCTTGTAAGTGATTGCCCCTTTAAAAAAAAAAAAAAAGAAAGTCAGAGTTTGGCCGGCATCCTGCACGGCCCCGAACCTGGGCAGCACTACATCCGGCACGTCATGTCTGAGTTTGTACTCTACATCTTTCCATTCAGAGATTTGCAGAAACGTATGTTTTAAACAAGGGCGCCCAAACCTTTTTATACAACTGTGTGTAATTTGTCTCATATTTATGGGATTCGGTCTCTAGGTCGACCACTATTGGTCGACATGTTCTAGGTCGACATGAGTTTTTCACAATTTTTTCCTTTTTTTTTGAACCTTTTCATACTTAACGGTCCACGTGGACTACAATTGGAAACGGTAACCTGCCCGAAGCATGGGGTTCTCGGTCACTCTACAAAGAAAACGACACAAAACCCCCCCATAAAAAAAACTTATGTCGACCTTTTGACCTGTTGACCTAGACCATGTCGACCTAGTTACTGTCGACCTTCCATACCACACCCCATATTTATAATATCTCTGATCCATGGACGGTTTACTAGAGGAGGGGGCTCCCTCCTCTCATCGACGCAGTAGACTGACAGAAGGCCTAATTCAAAGTTGATCGCAGCAGCAAATTTGTTAGCTAATGGGCAGAACCATATGCAGTGCAGGTGGGGCAGAAATAACATTTGCAGAGAGAGTTAGATTTGGGTGGGTTATTTTGTTTCTGTGCAGGGTAAATACTGGCTGCTTTATTTTTACACTGCAATTTAGATTTCAGTTTGACACCCCACTCAAATCTAACTCTCTCTGCACATGTTATATCTGCCCCCCTGCAGTGCACATGGTTTTGCCCATTAGCTAACAAATTTGCTGCTGCGATCAGATCTGAATTAGGCCCTGAGTGCCAGAGTCTACTGCACATGCGCTGGTCTCCGGAAACATGGCACATGCCATGTTCTGGGGACATTTTTCAAGGGATTTATTGCTGCAGCACCGATGGGGGATCCTGGAGAGTTAAATAATTATACATGGGCGCAGTGTGGTTAATACGCTCATTGAATGGGAATAGCCCTGAAATATCTGATTTGGTTTAATCACCTACATTTTTTTTTTTTTTTACTTCCTAGAACCCAAAACCTCCCTAAGAATTACTGCCTTGTTAGCAGTTGGCCTTATCACAATTTGTGCTGCATGCAGCATGCTTTGTGTGCGCAGACTGGCCCAGGTCCTGCATCTCGCATTGAGCACTGCACACCATTCCTGAGTGGCCCTTACTTGGTGTGGAAAGCATGAGTACAAGGACACAAGCCAAGTTCTTCCTTCACTTTAAACTCTTCCAGACACACTGCACACACTTGCTGTGGATAGAATTCAGAAATACTTTAATAATATTTTCTCTAACGTCCTAAGTGGATGCTGGGGACTCCGTGAGGACCATGGGGATTAGCGGCTCCGCAGGAGACTGAGCACAACTATAAAGAAAGATTTTAGACTACTGGTGTGCACTGGCTCCTCCCACTAAGACCCTCCTCCAGACTTCAGTTAGATTCTTGTGCCCGGCTGAGCTGGATGCACACTAGGGGCTCTCCTGAGCACTTAGAAAGAAAGTATATTTAGGTTTTTTATTTTACAGTGAGATCTGCTGGCAACAGACTCACTGCAGCGAGGAACTAAGGGGAGAAGAAGCGAACCTACCTAACAGGTGGTAGTTTGGGCTTCTTAGGCTACTGGACACCATTAGCTCCAGAGGGATCGACCGCAGGACCCGACCTTGGTGTTCGTTCCCGGAGCCGCGCCGCCGTCCCCCTTACAGAGCAAGAAGCAACGAAGAGGTCTGGAAAATCGGCGGCAGAAGACTTCGGTCTTCACCAAGGTAGCGCACAGCACTGCAGCTGTGCGCCATTGCTCCTCATGTACACCTCACAATCCGGTCACTGATGGGTGCAGGGCGCTGGGGGGGGGCGCCCTGAGGGCAATATATGACACCTTGGCTGGCAAATATACATCATATATAGTCCTAGAGGCTATATAGATGTAAAATTACCCCTGCCAGTATTCCAGAAAAAGCGGGAGAAAGTCCGCCGAAAAGGGGGCGGGGCTTCTCCCTCAGCACACTGGCGCCATTTTTCCCTCACAGTTCCGCTGTAAGGAAGCTCCCTGGCTCTCCCCTGCAGTCTGAAGCAGCTATAAGGGAAAACACTCATTGATAGTGGGATCCCAGTGTTATATAGCGCTCTGGTGTGTGCTGGCATACTCTCTCTCTGTCTCCCCAAAGGGCTTTGTGGGGTCCTGTCCTCTGTCAGAGCATTCCCTGTGTGTTTGCAGTGTGTCGGTACGGCTGTGTCGACATGTTTGATGAGGAGGCTTATGTGGAGGCGGAGCAGATGCCTGTAAATGTGATGTCACCCCCTGCGGGGTCGACACCTGAGTGGATGGTGCTGTGGAAGGAATTACGCGATAGTGTCGACTCCTTACATAAAAGGTTTGACGACATACCAAATGTGGGACAGCCGGCTTCTCAGCCTCTGCCTGCCCAGGCGTCTCAAAAGCCATCAGGGGCTCTAAAACGCCCGCTACCTCAGATGGCTGACACAGATGTCGACGCGGATACTGACTCCAGTGTCGACGACGATGAGACTAATGTAACTTCCAGTAGGGCCACACGTTACATGATTGAGGCAATGAAAAATGTGTTGCACATTTCTGATGTTACCCCCGGTACCACAAAAAAGGGTATAATGTTTGGAGAGAAAAAACTACCAGTAGCTTTTCCTCCATCTGAAGAGTTAAATGAAGTGTGTGAAAAAGCGTGGGCTTCCCCTGATAAAAAGCTGGTAATTTCTAAGAGGTTACTAATGGCGTACCCTTTCCCGCCAGAGGATAGGTCACGCTGGGAAACATCCCCTAGGGTGGATAAAGCGCTCACACGCTTGTCAAAGAAGGTGGCACTACCGTCTCCGGATACGGCCGCCCTGAAGGAATCTGCTGATAGAAAGCAGGAGGCTATCCTGAAATCTATATATACACACACAGGTGTTATACTGAGACCGACTATAGCTTCAGCCTGGATGTGCAGTGCTGCTGCTGCGTGGTCAGATTCCCTGTCAGAAAATATAGATACCCTAGACAGGGACACTATATTGCTAAACGTAGAGCATATAAAAGACGCACTTTTATACATGAGGGATGCACAGAGGGATATTTGCCGGCTGGCATCCAAAAGTAGTGCAATGTCCATTTCTGCCAGGAGAGGGTTATGGACTCGGCAGTGGACAGGAGATGCAGATTCCAAACGACACATGGAAGTTCTGCCTTATAAGGGTGAGGAACTGTTCGGGGATGGTCTCTCGGACCTCGTTTCCACAGCAACAGCTGGGAAGTCTACATTTTTACCCCATGTTCCCTCACAACCAAAGAAAGCACCGTATTATCAGGTACAGTCCTTTCGGCCCAATAGGGGCAAGCGGGTTAAAGGCGCGTCCTTTCTGCCCAGAGGCAGAGGTAGGGGAAAGAAGCTGCAGCATACAGCCAGTTCCCAGGAGCAAAAGTCCTCCCCCGCTTCCTCTAAGTCCACAGCATGACGCTGGGGCTTCACAGGCGGAGCCAGGTACGGTGGGGGCCCGTCTCAAAAACTTCAGCAATCAGTGGGCTCGCTCACGGGTGGATCCCTGGATCCTTCAAGTAGTATCTCAGGGGTACAAGCTGGAATTCGAGACGTCTCCCCCCCGCCGTTTCCTCAAATCTGCCTTGCCAACCACTCCCTCGGGCAGGGAGGCAGTGTTACAGGCAATTCACAAGCTGTATTCACAACAAGTGATAGTAAAGGTGCCCCTACTTCAACAAGGAAGGGGTTACTATTCCACAATGTTTGTGGTACCGAAACCGGACGGTTCGGTGAGACCCATTTTAAATTTGATATCCTTGAACACATATATAAAAAAATTCAAGTTCAAGATGGAATCGCTCAGGGCGGTTATTGCAAGCCTGGACGAGGGGGATTACATGGTATCACTGGACATCAAGGATGCTTACCTACATGTCCCCATTTACCATCCTCACCAGGAGTACCTCAGATTTGTGGTACAAGATTGTCATTACCAATTCCAGACGTTGCCGTTCGGTCTATCCACGACTCCGAGGGTCTTTACCAAGGTAATGGCCGAAATGATGATACTCCTTCGAAAGAAGGGAGTTTTAATTATCCCGTACTTGAACGATCTCCTGATAAAGGCGAGGTCCAGAGAGCAGTTGTTGGTAGGGGTAGCACTATCTCGGGAAGTGCTACAACAGCACGGCTGGATTCTAAACATTCCAAAGTCACAGCTGGTCCCTACGACACGTCTGCTGTTCCTAGGGATGGTTCTGGACACAGAACAGAGAAAAGTGTTTCTCCCGGAGGAGAAGGCCAAGGAGCTGTCATCTCTAGTCAGAGGCCTCCTAAAGCCAAAACAGGTGTCGGTGCATCACTGCACGCGGATCCTGGGAAAAATGGTAGCTTCCTACGAAGCGATTCCATTCGGCAGGTTTCATGCAAGAACCTTTCAGTGGGACCTGTTGGACAAGTGGTCCGGATCTTCAGATGCATCGTCTGATAACCCTGTCTCCAAGGACAAGGGTGTCTCTGCTGTGGTGGCTGCAGAGTGCTCATCTTCAAGAGGGCCGCAGATTCGGCATACAGGACTGGGCCCTGGTGACCACGGATGCCAGCCTTCGAGGCTGGGGAGCAGTCACACAGGGAAGAAACTTCCAAGGACTATGGTCAAGTCAGGAGACTTCCCTGCACATAAATATTCTAGAACTGAGGGCCATTTACAATGCCCTAAGTCAGGCAAAACCCCTGCTTCAAAACCAGCCGGTACTGATCCAGTCAGACAACATCACGGCGGTCGCCCATGTAAATCGACAGGGCGGCACGAGAAGCAGGACGGCAATGGCAGAAGCCACAAGGATTCTCCGATGGGCGGAAAATCACGTGTTAGCACTGTCAGCAGTGTTCATTCCGGGAGTGGACAACTGGGAAGCAGACTTCCTCAGCAGGCACAACCTCCACCCGGGAGAGTGGGGACTTCATCCAGAAGTCTTTCAAATGATTGTAAACCGGTGGAAAAAGCCACAGGTGGACATGATGGCGTCCCGCCTAAACAAAAAGCTAGAAAAATATTGCGCCAGGTCTTGAGACCCGCAGGCGATAGCTGTGGACGTTCTAGTAACACCGTGGGTGTACCGGTCGGTTTATATGTTCCCTCCTCTTCCTCTCATACCAAAGGTACTGAGGATAATACGGAGAAGAGGAGTAAGAACTATACTCATTGTTCCGGATTGGCCAAGAAGAGCTTGGTACCCGGAACTTCAAGAAATGATGTCAGAGGACCCATGGCCTCTACCGCTCAGACAAGACCTGCTGCAGCAGGGGCCCTGTCTGTTCCAAGACTTACCGCGGCTGCGTTTGACGGCATGGCGGTTGAACACCGGATCCTGAAGGAAAAGGGCATTCCGGAGGAAGTCATTCCTACGCTGATTAAAGCTAGGAAAGAAGTAACCGCAAACCATTATCACCGCATATGGCGAAAATATGTTGCGTGGTGTGAGGCAAGGAAGGCCCCAACGGAGGAATTTCAGCTGGGCCGTTTCCTGCACTTCCTACAGTCAGGGGTGACTATGGGCCTTAAATTGGGTTCCATTAAGGTCCAGATTTCGGCTCTATCGATTTTCTTCCAGAGAGAACTGGCTTCACTACCTGAAGTTCAGACTTTTGTTAAGGGAGTGCTGCATATTCAGCCCCCTTTTGTGCCTCCAGTGGCACCTTGGGATCTCAACGTGGTGTTGGATTTCCTAAAGTCACATTGGTTTGAGCCACTGAAAAACGTGGATTTGAAATATCTCACGTGGAAAGTGGTCATGTTGTTGGCCTTGGCTTCGGCCAGGCGTGTATCAGAATTGGCGGCTTTGTCATGTAAAAGCCCTTATCTGATTTTCCATATGGATAGGGCAGAATTGAGGACTCGTCCCCAGTTTCTCCCCAAAGTGGTATCAGCTTTTCATCTGAACCAACCTATCGTGGTGCCTGCGGCTACAAATGACTTGGAGGCTTCCAAGTTGTTGGATGTAGTCAGGGCCCTAAAAATCTATGTTTCCAGGACAGCTGGAGTCAGAAAGACTGGCTCTTTATCCTGTATGTGCCCAACAAGTTGGGTGCACCTGCTTCAAAGCAGACTATTGCTCGCTGGATCTGTAGTACGATTCAGCTTGCACATTCTGCGGCTGGACTGCCGCATCCTAAATCAGTGAAAGCCCATTCCACGAGGAAGGTGGGCTCTTCTTGGGTGGCTGCCCGAGGGGTCTCGGCTCTTCAACTTTGCCGAGCAGCTACTTGGTCGGGGTCAAACACGTTTGCTAAATTCTACAAGTTTGACACCCTGGCTGAGGAGGACCTTGAGTTTGCTCATTCGGTGCTGCAGAGTCATCCGCACTCTCCCGCCCGTTTGGGAGCTTTGGTATAATCCCCATGGTCCTTACGGAGTCCCCAGCATCCACTTAGGACGTTAGAGAAAATAAGAATTTACTCACCGGTAATTCTATTTCTCATAGTCCGTAGTGGATGCTGGGCGCCCATCCCAAGTGCGGATTGTCTGCAGTGCTTGTATATAGTTATTGCTTAACTAAAGGGTTATTGTTGAGCCATCTGTTGAGAGGCTCAGTTGTTATCATACTGTTAACTGGGTATTGTATCACGAGTTATACGGTGTGATTGGTGTGGCTGGTATGAGTCTTACCCGGGATTCAAAATCCTTCCTTATTGTGTCAGCTCTTCCGGGCACAGTATCCTAACTGAAGTCTGGAGGAGGGTCTTAGTGGGAGGAGCCAGTGCACACCAGTAGTCTAAAAGCTTTCTTTATAGTTGTGCCCAGTCTCCTGCGGAGCCGCTAATCCCCATGGTCCTTACGGAGTCCCCAGCATCCACTACGGACTATGAGAAATAGAATTACCGGTGAGTAAATTCTTATTTAAACATTCTTTTCATTACACTTTTACATTGAAAGGTATGAAGAACAATTATATAACTGATGTCATATACAGGACTTGACCTGTTTACTACTGTGACATTAAATAGCCACACCCCTCACTCTTGGCCATGCCCAAGTACTGTAAAAGGAGGCTGATGCAGTGTGTGAGTGAGGAGACCAATCACAAGTCTGAGATGGAGATCTTTATCATCCTTATAAAGTGGACAAGTGGAGGTGTTGGCCAGAGCAACCAGCATCTACCTATATTTATAGAAGGTAAAAACTAGTTAAATGATAGTTACAATATAATTGGTTGCTGTCAACACCAGCACTTTTTAATGTTTACTAAATCTTCCCTTCAATCACTTGATTGTACACACAGAGATGTATAGGACAATAAGGATTTGTTGTATATTAAATTGATCACACAACCTCATTAGAAGTAACAACCAATTGTGAGATTTTTTTGACCAAATTCCACGCATGCATACCAACATACATACCAACATACATACATACATACATACATACAACACATAAATACAATACATAGAGAAGAATCCATTGTGAATAATTTTGCTTCAAACTTAAAAACTGAAACCTGTAACTCAGCAATGTGAGAGCGCAGTGTCTGTGTAATCATTTGGACTATAGGACTTGAACCCTCCAATGACCCCTGGTGAATATTCAAAGTGTTACAGACAGTCTGATGAGAGCTGGTCTTGATTTCCACCCCAGAAAAGGTGGAAAGATCTACTAAAGTTTCTAAAACACAGAAGTGGAGATGTTCCCCATTGTGATCAGTCCGATTCTATCTATCTTTTTCTAAAACGCAATAGAGAAATGATAGCTAAAGTCTGATTAGTTGCTATAGGTAACACTTCCAGCGTCTGTTTTTAGGAGCTGGAGTAAATTTGATATAGTGACTTTATGCTGTATTTAAGAGGTGCAGCTTCTTCAAGTAGACATTTTGTTATACTTTATTAACTGTATGATTTTCCACTTCTTCCTCTTTCATTTTATTATACGTAGTCTATTAGGATTTGCAGATTTTGTTAACCTACACTGACCACCATCTATATTTATTTAGAAGATTTCACACGTACCCCAACCAGGTTGGATTTCTTTGCTTTGTCCTTTAAGACCACCTACAAAAAATGTAAAAAGCTCCATGAGTTAATTCTTCAGAGCAGCACTTATGGGGCAATATGTTCTAGGATATGAATGTCTAACCAGGGGTGTATTAAGAGATGAGGGGGTCAATGTGCAGTCTTCATCTGGGCCCCCTCCTTTCTAGCCGGCAGCACGGTAGTTTCTGAGCACTAGGAGACCTTAATGCTGTGCCAGAAACTAGTGCAGCGGCCATTTTCCCAGTGATTTTCCCACTGCTCATGCACAAAACCTCGGGAAAATGCCCACTGCTCCATTTTCCCAGTGACTTGTGCATAGTAACATAGTATCTAAGGTTGAAAAAAGACAATTGTCCATCGAGTTCAACCTATTTGTGGTCTCCTATGCACGATTATTTTGTAGAAAATTTTGACTGAAGTTGATAACTGCCGTTACGTTTTACCCCTCTTTTTTATAATAACCATAATGCGTGACTATGCCCCGTAACCCTGGATATCCTTATCCATTAGGAATTTATCTAACCCATTCTTAAAGGTGTTGACTGAGTCTGCCATTACAACTCCCTCAGGCAGGGAATTCCAAACACGTATCGTCCTTACCGTAAAAAAGCCTTTACGCCATATTGTGTGGAATCTCCTCTCCTCTAACCTGAGCGAGTGTCCACGAGTTCTCTGTGTTGATCTAACCAAAAACAGGTCCTGCGCAAGTTCAGTATAATGTCCCCTTATATATTTGTAAATGTTGATCATGTCCCCTCTTAATCTCCTCTTTTCCAGTGTAAACATGCCTAGTCTTGCAAGCCTTTCCTCATATTCCAGCGTCTCCATACCCTTAATTAGTTTGGTCGCCCGCCTTTGAACCTTTTCTAGCTCCAGGATATCCTTTTTGTAGTAAGGTGCCCAGAATTGTACACAGTATTCAAGGTGTGGCCTCACAAGTGATTTATATAACGGGAGTATAATACTCTCATCCCTAGCATCAATTCCCCGTTTTATGCATGCTAATATCTTATTAGCCTTCTTTGCTGTAGTCCTACTTTGGGTACTACTGCTTAGTTTGCTATCTATGAGGACACCTAAGTCCTTTTCCAGTACAGAATCCCCTAATTTTACCCCATTTAGTAGGTAGGTGTTATTTTTGTTCTTGTTACCAGTTACCACAGTGCATTACCTTACACTTGTCTGTATTGAAGCACATTCTCCATTTCGCTGCCCAAGCTTCTAATTTAACTAAGTCGTTCTGAAGCGACTCAGCATCCCCCTCCGTATTTATAACTTTACACAATTTGGTATCATCTGCAAAAATTGACACCATGCTCTCTAGACCTTCTGTTAGGTCGTTAATGAAAATATTGAACAATAGCGGTCCTAATACTGAGCCTTGCGGCACACCACTTAGCACTTCAATCCAGGTTGAAAAAGATCCATTAACCACAACGCGCTGCTCCCTATTATCTAACCAGTTTTTGACCCAAGTGCATATTGTGCTTCCTATCCCTGATTGTTCTAGCTTGTAGATAAGTCTCATGTGTGGTACAGTGTTGAATGCTTTGGCAAAATCTAAAAAGATTACATCCACCTCTTTACCCTGATCTAGGTTTGAGCTTACTGTTTCATAAAAGCCAAGTAAATTGGTTTGGCAGGATCTGTCCTTCATAAACCCATGTTGATTCCTTTTAATTACCTTATTGACTTCAAGGAACTTCTGAATACTATCTCTTAGAATACCTTCCAATACTTTCCCCACTATAGATGTAAGACTAACTGGTCTATAATTACCTGGTTCAGCTTTACTTCCCTTTTTGAATATAGGCACTACTTCCGCTATACGCCAGTCTTTGGGAACCATACCTGATATTACTGAATCCTTAGAGATCAAAAATAGCGGTTTTGCAAGTTCAGAGTGAAGCTGCATTAGAACCCTTGGGTGAATACCATCGGGCCCTGGTGATTTATTAATCTTTAAATGTTTTAATCGGTCACAGACTACTTCCTCGCATAAATAAGTACCTATCAGTGGGATATTCTCATTATTGAGATTATGTGTTAGTCCCTGAATTGGGTCCTCTCTAGTAAATACTGTTGAAAAAAACTCATTTAGTGTGTCTGCTATGTCATTATCATTTTTGCTTAAGACTCCCAACTTGCCTTTTAAAGGGCCTATACTCTCCTTCATTTTAAAGGGCCTATACTCCGGAGTGTGTCCACTTCCCCCCGTGTCCCGGGTGCAAGGGTTTGTGTGCATCGTACATCTTAAATCAAGGTCACTTCTCACATAGGAAGATGTATAAAACTTTCTAGATGGACAAGTGGAGATACCCACAGCAGCCAATGAGCTTTCAGGTGTTCTCTTTAGACAATTTGATAAATCTTGCCAGCGGTGGATTCAAACCTCATGGGATATCGACTTCCTCAAACAATCCATAGCACTATATTTTCATTCATTCCTGATTTATGTCCATTATATTATTTGTTGTTCTCCTCCTTATATTCTATTAAAGTATATTACTTTTCCCCTTCACTGTTTGCACCAAGGCCCTCATTTCGAGTTGTTCGCTCTCTAGCTGCTTTTAGCAGCCGTGCAAACGTTAAGCTGCCACCCTCTGGGAGTGTATCTTAGTTTAGCAGAAGTGCAAACGAGAGGATCGGACAGCGGCTACAAAAAAAGATTGTGTAGTTTCAGAGCAGCTCCAGACCTACTCCTAGCTTGCGATCACTTCAGACTATTTAGTTCCTGTTTTGAAGTCACAAACACGCCTGCGTTTCCCCAGGCACGCCTGCGTTTGTATCTGACATGCCTGTGTTTTTCCACACACTCCCCGAAAATGGTCAGTTACCTACCAGAAACACCCACTTCCTGTCAATCACTCTGCGGCCAGCAGTGCGACTGAAAAGCGTCGCTAGAGTTTGTGTAAAACTGCATCGGCTTTTGTGAAAGTACGTTGTGCGTGCGCATAGAGCCGCATATGCATGCGCAGAAGTACTGCTTTTTAGCCTGATCGCTGTGCTGCGAACAACGGCAGCTAGCGATCAACTCTGAATGACCACCTATGTCCCCTCTTCCATTCTTACACCAGTCGTTTACTGCATTTTAGATCAGAGCTCTCCTCACTGAATGTAGCAGGTCCCCATTCCCCATTATTACACCCCCACTCACTGACTGCATTGCATATGAGTGACCGGGGCTTATTGATTATAGCAAGCTCCATCACCTAAAATACTCATTTATGTCGTTATTTATTTTTTAGGCAGAAATCACCTAGGGTGTATCCCCCTTTAGATCGTGCCGTCGTACCACTGCATCGACTACAAGAGTGTATTAAATCTTAGCCATTCTTTGAAGTATAACATGAAAATCTATAAATTAATGGTTGCTTACACCTTTATATAAAAATAGCACATACTGTAACATAATTGTGAAATGTACACAGTATTCAATGAAGATTCTAAAACTATGGATTTTGAAACAGTGCAGGTTCTGATTTGTTATATCTGACTGCAGATAACTTAGAACATATGCTGCCACTATGATGGAGACCTGCAGCCTGTCAGGAATGAATGAGCAGCTGTGTGCTATAAATAGTGTTAAATAAGGACATTTGCAAATTGACATTTGAGCACACATACGGAACGCATTTTCACACTTACACACTACTAATACTAGCAGTAAGATAGACCTGACTAAAATAAAGAAAAAAAAACCTTCTCAATCTTTATTAACACTTTCCTGTCTAGTGAGAGAGAAAAAAAAATGCATGCGTTAGAATGTAGATGACAATCTATTATGGGTGGCTGGGAAGGGGTTAATCTAACATTGGTTGGAAAACCCATAGTGACTTTAAAGGAAGCAAGAAAGCCAAAAGTGAGCAGTTGCCTTCAACATACTTATGCTCTTATAATATAATATAATATCTATCCTATATAATAAGGCTGCTCCTCACCTCTGTTATGTGCACCGGCGGCCACTAGAGGCTGCCACAGCTGAAAGTGATACTGTAGGGAGATGTTATGAATAAATAAAAAAATATTGATCTGACTGCTTCACACTTGCTGCATATGAAGAAAGGTGGCTGGAAAGAGAAAGTGGGGGGGGGGGGGGTAGGTTTTTGTTGTGGCAATTGCCATTTATAACGACTAATGCTGCTCCTCACCTCTGTGGCGCCGTCGGCACCACAGAGTCACTTAGTCACACTGTAGGGCACCCTTCGACAAACATACACCCTATGTACACTGCACCCTCCACCATATACTGCCCCTATATACACTGCAACCCCCACCATATACTGCCTCTATATACACATTGCACACCCATACCTCTCCAAATAGTGCCCCCTATATACAGGGCCCCCTCTCCTTCATATACTGCACCCACAATATATTGCAACAAGTAGCAGCAGTCAGGGCCGTAACTACGTGTGTGCTTGGCACAAAGCGCAGTCGCCCTGAGGGTGCAACTGGCCGCATCCCCGTTCCAAGGGGACTTTAGTCAGCGGCATTGTAATGAGTCAAACTGACTGTGTGGGGTGAGCAGTGCAGTGACTGGAAGGTAAGAGCGGTTGGTGCTGGGGCTGCAGGTGAGGAGGAGGCAGATAATCAGCTCAGCACCTTTATATATACTGTGCGCCAGCAGAGGGATGGGGTCCAGTGTTCACCCCTCCCACACAGGCCATGCCCAGACCCCTCTGGATAGCTGCTGGTGGCTACTGGTGTCCTCTACCCCCTAGACTGGCCGGGATCTGTGCGGAGACTGGTGAGCTTACATGTGCCAGTATTGGTGTATATAGTGCACACTTGCGTATCTATAATGGGTGCACACGGACCCCTGGGTCCAGAGGGGGCACACACCGAACACACTGCACCCATTTCTCCTATACTTACCTTTCCGGCTTCCATCGGCAACTGTGTGTGGGCCTCCTCCTCTCCCGTAGCCGTCACCACCACTGCTAGCGCACTGTCACTAGAGACTCTGGCACAGTGCAAGAGTCTACAGCGCATGCACAGGACTCCGGAAAAATGGCGCAGTGGCCATTTTTTGGAGTCCTGCACACGCTCTGTAGACTCTGGCACTGTGCCAGAGTCTCAGCGCTGAGAGCGCTAGCAGCGGCGGTGACAGCTACGGGAGAGGAGGGGGCCCACACACGGAATCTGCCCACGGGTCCCCTCCTCTTTAGAAATGCAGCTGATAGTGCAGCATCAGTATAGCCTGCCCATTACAAATGTGAGTAGCCACCCCCTCCCCTCCCCTCTCCCCTGTATTCCGGCCCTGGTGTCATTGCTTTGCAGTGTTTGTCTTCATATTCAATTCAGCCTAATTCCTCAAATGTGTCTGAATCTGAAAAGTCCATCCTTGAGGAGGTTTCTGTGGTTGATGAAATAAATGATGGCTCATGGGGTTTCAGAGTAATAAATTAAATAGATCTGTGTAATTGGTTTATTATAGGTTGTAGACTGGAGATGTTCTTTTTCAATCAAATATTAAATCTTATGGTAGATTAAAAAACAGTCTCACTCTATCATACTGTATGTGATTAAATCTAATGAGACTGGTCAGCTAATGTGAATGTGAAAGCTGCTATAAATCATGTATCACCTTTAGGTAACTTTGTGTAACGTTAGGTGAGTACCGGCATATTGTTTATCTGTACTTAAACCTTGCAGAGTGGAACTTGTACTAAGCACTGCAGGGGTTCGAATTGAGTAGTAAATGTACCTAGAATTTCCCCTTTGTAGTTGCTTTGACACGAGAAAGGGGGGATCATAGTACTACACAGAGATTAAAAATCTTGTGAAGTACAGAACATTGGGCATAGTTGCCTACCCTCACAATTTCTGCAGGAGACTCCCTGAAATTGGGTGTAGTATGGCTGACCGGCGGTCTCCTGACCGCCGGTCAGCTTACCGACGCCGGGATCCCGGCAGCATACCGACGCCGGGATCCCGGCGGGGAGGGGCGAGTGCAGCAAGCCCATTGCGGGCTCGCTGCGCTCACCACGCTGCGGGCTCGGTGGCGACCTGCGGTCGTGGACACCCACGAGTGGAAATAGTCCCTGTTGGTCGGCATGCCGGCCATCGGGATACTGAGCCGGCGGGATGGTGGAGGAGGTCATGTGACTGTCGGTCAGCAGACCGGCGGTCACATGAATACCACCCCTGAAATTGTAGCAAACTCCCTGAATACACCAGGAATCTCCCTGATTGCACCTACCCCCATTATGCAGCTGTTACATTCTTTGGGGAAAAAGAAATCAAAGATACACATACCTCCCAACTGTCCTGATTTTTGCGGGACAGTTCTCCCACCACCACAGACAGCAGTGTCTGTGGTGGTGGGGAAGGGGGGCAGTTGGGAGGCTCTGTCACTCGCTGTTCTGCTTAGCAGAGCAGCGGTAAGTAGACACTGTGCGCATGGGCATTCATGGAGACAGGAGGGACAGGGGGCATGCCAGCAGCTCACAGAGCACTGGCCATGCCCCCATAGTGGTGGGAAATGGGAGCGTGGCTCATGATCAGGGCTTTACTGCAAGGTCACCCCCTTTTCCCTCTTTCTGCTTCACAAAAGTTGTGAGGTATGGATACATACAATCAAATGGGATCATCAGTGCCATTTCCCTGATGATCCCTATGGCTATATGCATTTTACATAAGCTTTCTCGTGGCCACTTACAGTACATGGAACCTCTTGTAAAACACAATACACACAAACATCCTGAAAAATATCAGTGTCTTTTCTTCAACAAGTAGATCTTATTAACTTTGGGGCTCATTTACATTTGGATGTATGTCATTTTTATAGGTAGGTTTTACCTTCACAATCTCCATGAAATGCTTTTTCAAAAGTAGGCTATAAGCTTTTATAACATGAAATGTATTAATTTAATATCACAAGATTAAACATGGACATTGTTATAATCATTCTTTCATATAACACTAAGGGCCTAATTCAGATCTGATCGCAGCAGCAAATTTGTTAGCTAATGGCTAAAACCATGTGCACTACAGGGGGGGGGGGGGGGGGGGCAGATGTAATATGTGCAGGGAGAGATAGATCTCTCTGCAAATGTTATATCTGCCCCAGCTGCAGTGCACATAGGCCCTCATTCCGAGTTGTTCGCTCGCTAGCTGCTTTTAGCAGCATTGCACACGCTAGGCCGCCACCCTCTGGGAGTGTATCTTATCTTAGCAGAATTGCGAACGAAAGATTAGCAGAATTGCTACTAAATAATTCCTTGCAGTTTCTGAGTAGCTCCAGACCTACTCCTAGATTGCGATCAGCTTAGTCCATTTAGTTCCTGGTTTGACGTCACAAACACGCCCTGCGTTCGTCCAGCCACTCCCCCTGTTTTTCCAGACACTCCCGGGTTTTTCCCTGACACGCCTGCGTTTTTTAGCACAAACGCTCAGTTACCACCCAGAAACGCCCCTTTCCTGTCAATCATTCACCGATCAGCAGTGCGAATGAAAAGCGTCGCAGAATCCACAGCAAATCTACTAAGTTTTTAGTTAAATAACTTAGCGCATGCGCCCTGCGTGCCTTGCGCATGCGCATTTTGCAACAAATCGCAGCATAGCGAAAATCGGCAACGAGCGAACAACTCGTAATGACCCCCATGGTTTTGCCCATTAGCTAACAAATTTGCTGCTGCAATCAGATCTGAATTACCCCCTAAGGGCCTAATTCAGATTTCTACATAATGGTTTACATACAAATCCGATGTTTGGGGGTCTGCGCATGTGCAGAATGGGCCTTGCTCGCAGCCCCCTGATAGATGCAGCATGATTGATATGCTGCAATGTTTGGGAGCAATGTTTGGGAGTGGATTGGGGACAGCACACGGCACCGTTCTTCAAAATGGGGGCTCATTGTCCCCGTTTTGAAGGCATGCCGGGCCCAAGATTTGCATTGTCGGACACAGACATCCTGGACCTGGTTGTCCAGATCCTTTGGCCAGTCTGAGATAGCTTCAGCTTATGCAGACTAACCGCGTCTACATTGCGAGTCATAACGATACGATGCTGCAACCTCAGGCGCATAACTCGGATCCCGCAGATTCTGTCAGGAGGTGTCCACAGACCCCTCCTGCTGCATTTGCATTCTGTCTGTAAGGATTTCGCAGCTGCTTCCCTGGGGTTGTGCAATTCCTTACAAATCTGAATCAGGCCCTAATAACCCAGCAATCTTATATGTACACCTTTATATACCCTAAAATGATTACTTCACATTGTAAATCTTAATATGAAGAATAGTTTGTTCATCTGTCTGGAAACATTGTACACAGACATTTTTTCCATTTGGCTCTTGGCCTTGGCATTTTATGAGCTAGAGAAGGTCATATGACACATACATTTATACTTACTATTTTCATTTTAGTGTAAAACTTGGGGGGGGGGGAACACAAAATGGAGAAAGTACAAAAGCAAACATAAAATACCCATTTATGAAAAGATTTATCTGCATATTACCTTCTTATAGCCGCGTCTCCTGTAATGTTCCTGCTGCTTAAGTCTAAAATGAATAAAATATTATTTTTTACATTACAGATGGCAATACAGTAAAAGCAGGATAATCACTGGTGAATGAGAATATTCTGTTATTCTATAACCAATATTTCATTGATGTACATGAGATGTATTAATTTGCAAAATAATAATATAATATTATTATTATTATTATTATTATTACTTTGCTACTTAACAAAAGCTACAGTGGAGCCTGATTAACACATATTTTACCTAAATGGATCATATCTGAAAATGAAAATTAAGATTTAAGTTGGATTTTAACTTATTGAAATATTTATGTTCTTCACATTCCATGCACCACCATTTCCTCAGTCCCCTCGCTTGTAAGTATTATCACATCATATATATTTGCAGTACTCCATTCCTGATTCTGATGGTCGCACTTACTACTTTTTTATACAGGATGGATGACGTGAAATTAAATGAATTAACTTCCTAATTCTGGAAGTTTTTATGTATTCTTTCGATGCTATTTAAAGTTGGACCCCATGATCCACTTTTTGCTCAAATATTGTGTAATATCAACGAACATACTAATTTTAATCATGGTTGAAAATTTATTTTGGACATAAATGTAATTGCTGAATTATTATATTGGTACATGTTAATTATACAACTGTCACTTATTGCAGGTATTTCTGTGCAAACCGTGTCCCAGCCATCCCCTACCCATAAGGTCAGGCCTCTTTGCCATCTATGCGGATTCTTTACATACAGCTTGGCAACTCCGCCCCACCACCGTATCCTCCTTTCTCCTCCATATGCCTATGTCTAATATCAACCTGTGTCTCTTATACCCCTTTTCCACCTGCGAGCACGGGTCGCAGCCGGGAGCCTGACACGGGAGCTGCCCCCTGCTGCGACCCGTGCTCGGACCCTTTTCCATCAGCAGTCACAACCCGGCATATGCCGGGTTGGTGACGCTTCTAGTGACGCGGCAGGGGCGGCGCAGAGAGATCACATGATCTCCCAGCACCGCCCTTCCATACAGTGTAAATGGGAGCCGTGTCGCATCGACACGGCTCCCGTTTACACTACAACCCTACCCGGATCATTCCCGTGTCCTACCCAGGTAGATAGCCGGGTAGGATTCACGGGTCACTTGATCCGGGTTTACCCTTTTCCACTTGCAAAAAACACGGGTAAATGCGCGCCAGCCGTGCATTTACCCGTGTTTTTTGAGCTAGTGGAAAAGGGGTATTAGTAACACCGCCCTGGTGGCAGGCAGCAGCAGGCCTGGGCCATACAAATGTAAGGGTCCTTCGAGCAGGAGTGGATGGTGGACACACCATCAGAGCAGTGAGGCAGCCTTCTCTACCTGCCTTCCAGCCTGCAGCCAGACAGTGAATGGGTGTCAGCATGCTGATTGGTGGATGGCTGGAGTGCCAATAGCCATTCACTGTATGGAAGCATGTAGAGAGAAGGCGTAGAACCACAGGAGGTCATATTATGATTTGTTTAAAATGGATAATGTGAATGGGTGTGTAGGGGCCACAGTGCATTGCTTTGCCCAGGGCCTACTATGCTGCAGGGCTTTTGGGGGTTAAGGAGGGGAAATTGGTTCAGCTGCACAAGCTGACTGCACTCAAGGTAACCGTATCCTTCCTCAAATGACAGGCCATCAAAGTCATGTGACGCCTGTGTCATGGGCGATTACCATATTTTTATCTACAATATACTTAATTTGGAGGCCACAGTAAACTGTATTAAAGTTAGAGTATAAATAATGAAGCACTAAACTGTAGTATTAGTCACAACATTGATCTACTGTAATAAGCTGGATCCTGTTAACAAATATTAAGGCTACATCTCTTCCTTGAAAATCTGCAGGGGGAAACTACCATTTAGTGCAATCATGTTCACAAAAGGTTAATGCCAAATGTGCATGTGCAGCAAACATGTAGGGCCGTAGAAAGAGGTGGGCTAGCAGTGCTGATGTCCAGGGCACAGGGTTCTTCGCTGACCCACAGCCCCTGTATCTGGTTAGCAGGCTGCCTGGATAGACTGCGGCCAGTAACCCACCTGGAGTATCTGGACAGCTTTCCACTTTCTGCTGCTGAGCCCGCCTCCTCGTGTGACATCATGTAATTGGGGGTGGGGCCAGTACAGGACAGCAGTAAGCCCTGCCCCGCCTCTGAGTGCATGCACACAGTTGTTTAATCCAGTGGGGTTCTAGTTACTGGATATAGGCAACACCATCTCATGATGGCAATATCAGTAAATCGTTTAGGCCCAGAAGAGTCAGAAGCACAAAGCAATAGGGGCGTATTTTCAAGGAGTTTTGGAGCGTTTGCATATTTTGCCAGTCGTGTCTGGGACTTTTGCTAATGCCACTACAAAGCTCTTCCCTGGTGTACATCGAGAGTCCGAACATGCAAGGACTGAGACGCCCACTGGCAGCATCCGTATATATTCTGAAATACAGCCTGGTGTGTCCTTAGATGTGCCGCATTATAGAAATTTACATCAGCTCTATCGCAGGTGCAGTTTCTCCTTCCAAGTACAGCCTCCTACATCAGCAGCTGAGCGTCTTTAATGCGACCGGTTTCAGCGTCATGCCTGCGATACTACCATAAGACAGACCATCTCCGTGCGTTGCTAAGACACCTCCCTGTAACCGCCCAGGATGTACAATACATTATCAAGACATTTCTAAAGCCACGTGCCTCCATCACAGCTCTGATTCTGTGCGCTCACTATGTGGACACGTGCAGTGTGGCTTAGGGGTCTATTTACTAAGCTTTGGAAAGAGATAAAGTGGACGGAGATAAGTGACCAGCCAATCAGCCATGTCACAGGCTGGGTTTGAAAAATTACAGTTAGGAGCTGGTTGGCTGGCACTTTATCTCTGACCACTTTATCTTTATCCAAGGCTTTAGTACATAGACCTCTTAGACTCAGGTGTAGGAGAAAGTCATTGCACTGTGTCTGACATCGGCAGTGCCCAGAATGTTTATATGGCTTCCATTGTCATTACTTTTATGCATAGCTAATTGAGTGCATGAACAATATACTGTATATATAGAGACAACAAGACTGAGTGATGTGCGCTGTATGGTTACCTGAGAAAGTAGCAGCAGAACACGAGACAGAAAATGAGTAGAAGAAATCCAGCGCCAAAGAAAAAGATGAACAGGTTCAGCGGCACGACCCGGGCCATCTCCTTGGTCATATTATTCCTCTGCACAGGGCGATCTGCAGACATTCTGTATAATTATATAGTAGAGGTTGGGTGAGAGTAACAAACTGGATTC
The DNA here is from genome assembly GCF_028390025.1 of Pseudophryne corroboree. NCBI lineage: Eukaryota > Metazoa > Chordata > Amphibia > Anura > Myobatrachidae > Pseudophryne > Pseudophryne corroboree. The sequence goes on from NC_086446.1 coordinate 683,669,043, forward strand.
AGACTAATGGACTGTTTGCCTCTGCCTGATCCAGAAAACTGTGTTGTTGGGTTGGGGATGGTAGGGAGGTGTTGGGTCAACAGGACAGGTTGGAAAACAACCATTCTACTAATATTATCAAGTGACTATGCTTTTGTTTTTAAAGTAATAACAAGCTAACATCCAGAAGAGGCAGCGGCTGTAGAGTTCCTCTAGTGACTCCCTTTGTCTCATGTTAGTATGTTCATGAACTGTTCCCATGCTCCTGTCTCCTGTGACATTCACTGGCAGCAGTTTTCTGTTGTATGAGTGTTGGAAGTATGTGAGGCAGAATCATGTGCACCATTCTATAGGGACAGGCCATCATTGCAGTAACATTTCATGTATTGTGTAAAATTCATTATAATTGAGAATAAATAACAGGTTGAAATATGTATCATGCAGCTTCACTGTAGCACCTTGGCTAAGAGTTAACGGTTGGTGCTATGTGTTTCTCCACCTCTTACTTGAACTACAAGTCACAGCATGCCTTGTCAGCCAATATCATAACTTATACAAATTCATAGATAAGTATATAGGTGGTCATTCCGAGTTGATCGCTCGCTAGCAGTTTTTAGCAGCCGTGCAAACGCTATGCCGCCGCCCACTGGGAGTGTATTTTAGCTCAGCAGAAGTGCGAACGGTTGTATCGCAGAGCGCCTGCGAAAAATGTTTGTGTAGTTTCAGAGTAGCTCCAAACCTACTCAGCGCTTGCGATCACTTCAGACTATTCGGTTCCGGATTTGACGTCACACACACGCCCAGCGTTCACCCAGCCACGCCTGCGGTTTCCCTGGCACGCCTGCGTTTTTCCGAACACTCCCTGAAAACAGTCAGTTGACACCCAGAAATGCCCAATTCATGTCAATCACTCTGCGGCAACCAGTGCGACTGAAATGCATCGCTAGACCCTGTACAAAACTGCATCGGTCGTTGTGCCCGTACATCGCGCGTGCACATTGCGCCGCATACGCATGCACAGAACTGACATTTTTTAGCCTGATCGCTGCGCTGCGAACAAATGCAGATAGCGATCAACTCAGAATGACCCCCATAGTTCCACAGGATAGCATTTGTAAACCAAGATTGTATAAATGTAACATTTGAGCAAGGAATGTGGGACAGTAAATTGCAGTTACATAATTATTACTCTACATTTCATCCATGTAAAGGAGATAGGGCATGCTGGCACTTGTAGTTTCACAACAGCTGAAGAACACATTTCTGATAGATGCTGAACAGTTCTAAAGAGGATTCTGTACTCCAACTTCATGGGTTAGCGCTTGTAAGGGGAGGTAATCACGTCATCGCCTGTCGATATCCCGGCGGTCACAGTGCTGATGCCGAAATCCCAACAAGTGGTGAAATGCCTCTGCCGGAATACCAGTGCCACAGCGCAGTGAGACCCCGTGCTCGCAGCATGGCGAGCACAGCGAGTCCGCAAGGTGCTTTCAAGCACTCACCCCGCTGCCGGCATACTGGTGGCCGGGAACCCGCAGTCGGGATAATGACAGCCGGGATCCCGACCACCGGTAATAGGTATGTATTCCATTGTAAGTGACCTGCACTGTCTCCTCCTCTCAGTGTCCTCCTGAAGTCAGGGCATAAAATGAGCAACAGGTGTCTCTCTAGAAGCATTGGGACAGGGGCCCCTTTAAAAAGTTGCTATGGGGCCCATAAAGGTCTGGCTTGTATATACGTTTCCAAGACATACAAGCAGTGCTTAAAAGCAAAATCCAATAACAATAACATTTATTGAAATGATTTAAAGGAGGCAGAGGGTCCTGGATTTCCCCTGTGTATTGTTTTATATGCTGAATATCAACACATTCTGAACCACCTATACACCAGGACTGAATATACTGAGTCCACAGTATACGAAGGAAGACCCTATCCACTGCAGCTATAGCACAGGACAACACACATGGGGAGGCACATATGATGAATGTGAATGCTTACTTTATGACATGGAAACCATACGAATGTTCACAACCTTCATTCCAATATGTCTACTTCTTATGAGATCCTTGTTGCATATATACAGTATTTGTGAATATTGCTTCCATCTCAGGCTACTGTATGTGCACGCAGGTGGTGTAAGACAACACATTTTACTGTGTTGAGTATCTCATCTGTCTTCAGGGAGCTGTGGGACTTGTTTATTAGCTCTTGCACAGAGATGTATCAAAGCAGAGAGAGAGAAAGTACCAACCACCAACCAATGCTTCGGTCATGTTACATGCTGGGTTTGAAAAATGACATGAGCTGATTGGTTGGGCAATTATCTATCAACCACTTTATCTCTCTCCATGCTTTGATAAAACTCCCCACAGTATGAACTGGAAATGCCAGGTCACCCATGTGCCGTTGCATGCAGGAATGGCTGGCCAAGTGGTAAGATTCCTCTTATCACTGCCACCAGCATTGCCGAGGAGCTGAGCATCTCATCGTTGCCCTGGTGAAGTCTTCTTGGTAAATTGCATCACAACAACATTTTTGTTATGGCTTCATCTTGATAAATGGCAGAGTGTTAGCGATCGTGAATGCGTCACCGTTGATGTAAAGACTTTTTAGAAGGTGTGTATGTACAGGTCCATATTTTATTGTCCATGATTTATTGTCTAGCTTCAGGAACTGTGTTCTGGGTGTATTGCCTCACGTTAAATGTACATTGGGGGTCATTCCGATTTGTTCGCTCGCAAGCTGCACACGCTAAGCCGCCGCCTACTGGGAGTGAATCTTAGCTTATCAAAATTGCGAACGAAAGATTAGCAGAATTGCGAATAGACACTTCTTAGCAGTTTCTGAGTAGCTCCAGACTTACTCGGCATCTGCGATCAGTTCAGTCAGTGTCGTTCCTGGTTTGACGTCACAAACACACCCAGCGTTCGCCCAGACACTCCTCCGTTTCTCCAGCCACTCCCGCGTTTTTTCCAGAAACGGTAGCGTTTTTTCGCACACACCCATAAAACGGCCAGTTTCCGCCCAGAAACACCCACTTCCTGTCAATCACATTACGATCACCAGAACGAAGAAAAAACCTTGTAATGCCGTGAGTAAAATACCTAACTGCATAGCAAATTTACTTGGCGCAGTCGCACTGCGGACATTGCGCATGCGCATTAGCGACTAATCGCTCCGTTGCGAGAAAAAAATAACGAGCGAACAACTCGGAATGAACCCCATTGATAATTCTGCTTGCAATGCTCCTAGGTATATAACGCTTCATTTTCCACATTTGCCCCACAAAATAGAGCCAGGCTATCTGTAACAAGACACTGACAGACATGTCCGCCAACATGAATAGTACTTACTAAGACATGATGTGCAGGAGCTTGTGGGAAGGCGACTCTCTGCTTCATCCTGATCCACATCACTAGTCCCAATGTGCCTCTGTCCAGAGGTCAGGTGACCATGTGGGGGTAACCCAGAATTGTACAGGAAATCCTGTCCTTTGTTCTGTCATTGTTCAGTGACAATGAGCTGGTTTGGGAAGGGTCACATTGCAGTCAGCATGGACCAAGCTTTTGTGTACGGCCTGTACTATGACCATGTGTCATGTGTCATTTAAAAAACACAGGAAAAGTGTTGTAGAATTGTAGGATGAATGTAGTTATGTTAGTGACAGGAACCATGGTGAAAGCATCAAGCAACACAACACATATTACAATAAAATAACATCAATATATTAAAGAAAATTGCAAGATTGATAAATGGGAATATAGGGGCTAATTCAGACCTGATCACTGCTGTGCGTTTTCGCACAGCTGGCGATCAGGTCTGAACTGCGCATGCACCGCAATGCGCAAGCGCGACAGTCCGCAGCAGCGGGTAGCGCTAGTCAACGACGGGATGGTGCAAGAAATCCAATCGCACCCGCGAATGCAAGAAGATTGACAGGAAGAGGGCATTTGTGGGTGGCAACTGACCATTTCTAGGGAGTGTCCTGAAAAACGCAGGAGGGACCCGGCGTTTTGTGGGAGGATTCACAACGTCAGCTCCGGCCCCGATCATCGCAGCGGGTAAGTCCTGGGCTGTGCAGAGACTGCACAAATGGCATGCGATTGCACACCAGCACACACAAAAAAAACACCCCATGTAGGCGGCGACTACCTGATCGCAGGACAGCAAAAATCACTGCCCAGCAATCAGGTCTGAATTAGGCCCATAGTTTCAAGCCATATTCTGCTAGATTTAAGGATATGTACATTTTACGTTTTATTTTCCCTCAACTATATCAGACCAATAAACACTAGAAAAATATGTATGTTATGAATGTAAAATAAAATATTGCAGAGGTGGATCAAGGGGAGTGATAGGTAATCTCAGCGTCACATGACCGTCCACGGCATTCCGATTTTTAAAATGCCGCAGGGCATTTTTTTATTGACCCCTCCCCTGCCCCCTACCCTATCCCTAACCCACTCGGGGTGGTGGCTAGGGTTAAGATAGTGGGAGGGAAGGGGGGGTTGGGGTTATGGCTAATCACAGGGGATGGCAGTTAGGGCTAAGACTTGAGAGGTGGCTGCTTCGGCTAACACCCCCTCCCGGGTCCTAACCCTCGCCCCAATACTTACCTCCGGGATGCTAGCAGTCGGGATTCCGACATCCGGATTCCGAGTGGTGTTGGGATTCTGGCATCAGTCTCCTGACCGCAAGCATCTACACCCTGCCGGAATGTTAAGTGCATCCTGAATCAAGTGGGGTGGTTCATGTACACAGACATGCTAAACATGTGGCCTGTAATCCAGTGCTTTTATCAATGCTAGTTTTCCTTACAAAATTGCATGAATTACCTTTGGGGTTTTGGAGCAAATCTTTCATGGTTATGTTGATGCAGATGTGATGACCCCCATGAAAAAAATCTGCAGCATGTATGGAATTAATAACATGAATATAACACTTACAGCACTGATTCCTCTATGCCTATACCACTGCAAAGTATTGCTACATGCACATCTAACCGCACAGAAAATAGACCAGGGCCAATATTTACTAAAAAATCGAGTTTGTCCGATTTGTGTTTTTTTTTTCCTAAGTCCCAATCCGGGAATTCACTAACCACCAATCTCGACAGTGTTTGGACTATTCGTAATGGTTTGAATGACAACGTTCACAAATACGAATGAATAGACCATTGGTCAAACGCGGCTGTTATTACATAGAATACGGGAATTCACTATTCATTCGTATTTGGGTGTTAGTCTCTGACTGCTCAAATGCGGTCGTATTTTTTTGCGATTCGTTAAAAAAAGCGGCAAAAAAATAGACCTGCTTTTTTCAGTCGTGTTTACATGTGTTGCAAATAAAAAATCACTCACACCTGAATTAGGATGCCTATAAAAGGATGTTAGGCCCATTTCAATACACCTACACTCAGAAATGGCAGCAGGACTGTGGGCCAGTGATCTTTTGTGTGCTGTGGGATTCCTCAGACTCAGACATCAGCCTGTAAGTAACCAGGGCCAAGAAACTGAACATGGTCAGCAGGTTGTACAGGTTCCGCGGAGGCTGCGCAGGCCTCGTTTTTTTAGGGGGCGTTTAAACTTGAACGCATTGTCCGATGATAAGGTCATACAGATGTTCCGTCTAAATCGTAACAACATTTTCCGTCTGTATGACCTTGTCAAACTGGGCCTAGACCCTGAGACAGCACGCTCTCGCTCTGTCTCAGGCCTGCACAAACTCCTGGCTGTGTTGCACTTTCTGGCTACTGGCAGCTTTCAGGCTTTGTCTGGGGATGTCATAGGAATCTCACAGCCCTCATTTTCCAGAATCTTAACACAGGTGATGTATACCTAACTACCTCTTCTGTTTTGTGTTTGTTTTAATTTCTCGGTGGCCAGTTCTGTCCTAAAATCTCATGTTTATTGTTCTTTTAAATATACACACAGGTGTTGGCTGTTTTGCAGCCCCACATCGAGGCCTCAATCTGCTTCCCTACCTAGTCTCAGTGGCATGCCGTCAGGGTAGATTTCTATGAGCTGGCTGGCATGCCCAATGTGCTTGGAGCCATAGATTAAACACACATTCAGCTGAGACCACCTAGGGGCAGGCAGCACATATATACAAACCGCCATTTCAAACACTCCACAAATGTGCAGGTGGTTTGTGATGCAAATCTCAAAATAATGAGTGTTGTTGCTGGTTACCCTGGGGGCTGCCATGACTCCTTCATCCACAGTCAGTCATCCCTCTTTGATAAGTTTGAGGACGGACAAATGCCAGATGGATGGCTGCTAGGGAAGGAATTTGATATGTGTAGGCCTGCGTATACTTTGTCCAAATACAGGTGCAGATGTATTAACCTGTAGAAGGCATAAGGAAGTGAGAAACCAGTGATCTGTGCAAGGTGAGAAAGGCACCAGCCAATCAGCTCCAATATGTAAATGAACATTTAGGAACAGATTGTCTGCTGCCTTTATTACCTTGCACATATCATTGGTTTTTCACTTCCTTATGCCTTCTACAGGTTAATACATCTGCCCCACAGTGTGTTACTTATGTGTTGCTGTATGTTAACATGAATCACGTTACTATATCTGTCTTTTAGGTGATGGAGGATATGGCTGTTTCTCTTGGCTTCTAACTCCATTGTCCCGACCTGATACCCCTACTGAACACAATTACAATCATGCACATAAGTCCACGCGGAATGTGATAGAAAGATGTTTTGGTGTGCTGAAATCTAGGTTTCGGTGTCTGGATAAGTCTGGTGGCCCTTTGCTGTATAGTCCCTCCAAGGTGACTCAAATTGTGTTCTGCTGCTGCTTTCTTCATAACACGTGTTTGCAACAACATCTGCCACATGTTGAGGAGGAGGAGGAGGAGGAAGAAAGCAGCCAGCAAGCAGAGGAATTAGAGACATCTGGTGATACTTGGAGTACAGATGTAGGGAGGCAGGTTAGGCAAGAGATCATCAATCGCTATTTCTAAGGTAAGCTTGGTTTGCTTATTTCATTTGTTGTGTAATCATAAATAGATGTTTTGCCTTTTTTCCCCAAAACCATTACTCAGAATGTGTCTGCTCCTTGACACATACAAACATACCCTCGCTTTATGAAAAACAAATGTTGCATGTGTATTGTGTGTATTTTTATTCTCAAAACAACAGATTATGAGTGGCATGCATTAAGTCTGGATAAGTGATCGTAAACTTGCAGTGCTAATTTCTTACAAGCCCACATAATCCATTTAGTATTTCACTTTATCATTGTGTGTAACGTCCTAATGCACAGGTTCCCAAACTTGGCCCTCAGGACCACACACTCAGTGCATGTTTTTCACGTAACCCAGTAGAAGCACAGGTGTATGAATTACTCACAGACATATGTTAAAAGGTTCACAGGTGGAGCTAGTTATGTCACTTGTGATTCTGTGAGGAGACCTGCAAAACATGCACTGTGTGGGTTCCTGAGGGCCGAGTTTGAGAACCTGTGTTCCCAAAAAACACTCCTCAACATATAATATGTTAGCCTTGAGGAATACATGTGTCCCTATGTGTGATGCAGCATCATATTTAAGACACACAAACTTACTGTAATCAGGAATAATTTATTTTCTAATGTTTGATGCTGTAACCTTGATGATGTGTAAGTACAGTTTGCCACACATATACATTATTATACACATTCTTTGATTTTTGATGTAAACGTACATATTTGTTTGTTTCAGCATCATGTGTAAAAACATTCTTACTAATTTTTAGCACACACAAACATGTACCAACAATACTGACATTCATTTTGACAATGTTTTTAAAACAAAACAAAGGGAACATATTACAAGTGTTTTTAACGCAACTCAATTGTGTTCCTCTTGTAATGTTGTATAGAGAAGAAAGCTAAAATATGTATCAATAACATTGTAATTTGGATTGTCTGCAGGAAAAGAGAATGATTGGAATCTAGAAAGAGTAATGATTAGAAAAAAATCAAGTGGTCAGTTTACTTCCTGCTCAAGACATTCTGCCTGGCTGCCAATTATTGTGTCTGCAGGAAAAAAGAATGATTGGAATCTAGAAAGAGTAATGATTAGAAAAAAATCAAGTGGTCAGTTTACTTCCTGCTAAAGACATTCTGCCTGGCTGCCAATTATTGTGTCTGCAGGAAAAGAGAATGATTGGAATCTAGAAAGAGTAATGATTAGAAAAAAATCAAGTGGTCAGTTTACTTCCAGTTAACATGTATGTGTGGCTCCATCAACATTTCCCTCCTCCAATACCAAAAAAAATTGGTAAAGAATAAATGTGCTTACAAATTTTTTGTTTTTGTTTGTAGCACTTATAATTAATGATTTGAAAAAAGTGTCAAGGAGCTAAGTGTTATATATTTTTCGCCAAAAATACACTTACTAACTTTTTTGAGTTACTTATCCCAAGAAAAAGAAGAGGAAAGAATGTCTCTTTTGCTGGCGCACAAATAATAATTAAAAATTAACCTTTAATAAATTCATTAAAATTGTCTAACCACGAAATAAAGAGATACAGTGAGCTTATATAAGATAATTACCATAAATGGTGAGTGAAAATAAATTTATTAAATCAAGGTTCGCTACCTGTGTCGTGTCTTTATTAGTCCAATTGAATGTATCCTAAGTAGACTGTACCCAATTCATACAATTCTTTATATCAATTTTTGGCTTATTAATTAACAATGATTAGCCTAATGTTGTTATACTGAATACTGTATACTATTCATCACTTATATCTTAATAATTTGTTGGCATATATCATGAGCTACTCAATGTTTCTAAATATCATTCACTACAGCACTCCCTCAATAATCTCCTATATTGCCTATTAGTATTATAGCGATATACAATGTAGCCACTAAGGAGAATTTTTATGAGAGGGGAGGGATCACTAAATATGTCTCCTTATAAGGAGAGTGCTTTGTAAGTTAAGTATTGTGAATGATATCAGCGTATAAATAAATGTTGGATATTTATCCCATATCCTTCTGCAGTGACTGCATTTATTACAATAAATGCCATGTAGCTATTACATCACTCCTGCAACAGTAGCCTTTATTGCAGGCAAATCAGTATAAGTTCCCACAGTAGCTATTATTGTTAAAATGAAATATAGTATAGTCACTGGGGAAAGTTTCTCATAGAGAAAGGGGAGACAGAAAGAGGTAGCATCAAATATGCCTCCTTATGAGAGAAGTTGCTTATAAAATAAATTACTTTTGGGCTGCTCTATAATGAAAACTGTGTACTCTATTCATATATCCCCACTATATTAATTGTATATGTGCATTAATATGTATCCATATATTCTAAACGGGGCTATTTAAAGACACAGTTATTGTGCTGGAGAGGTTACTTTAAATAAAAGGGAGTGTGTTTTTCAGCAATAATTGCATTTATTACCCTAACAGCAAGTGCCATATAGCTGTTGCAAAAAATACCATATAGCTATTAGATCACATTATTGTGTACAGTCCCTATAATTAAATGACTATATGGTAATTCAATTATACATATACTTAATTTGTTCCTGATAACTTAGTATATGTAAAAGCACATATTTCTGAACAGTAACTGAATCCTTGACCAGTGTATCAAAGCTGTAATTAATACACCCCGTAGTTGTTAATAGCTGTAATCTATTGTATTGACTTCCTGGGCAAGCTTGCTAAAATACACAGTTATTACAGCTCCCAGTATATCATATATTAGTCAGGTATCTCCCTATTGTCAGAGAGGGCTTCATATTATTGTGTTAATCTGTAACTTATGAGCTTGCAACACAGTATCCAGACAGTGCCAGCCTAGTCTCTCCAAAGGAATCCCTGTTACATAGCAACATTGAAATTGAATCAGGCTGATGCTAATCTGTTACAATATCTCCCACGTACAGTGCTACTCATTCACAGCAGTGATAGTGCTGCAGCATTCTATGTACAATGTTCCTTTACTACACTGCTGAACTATATGCCATTAAACATTTACATTGGTGCTGCTCAATGACAAGATACATTCTTTCATATTAGATATAATAAGACCAGGTAGCGGCCATGACGCCGCCGACACGTGTTTCGTACAGTTTAGACTTTTTCAGGGAGTTACTTATCCCAAATGTCTAACTTGTATTTTTTTCACGTTTTTTTTGGTGGCTGCTTGTCCTGCCCTTTGCCTTTAGCACTGTCATGTTGTCGTGCTCTGGTGGAGCGTCTTGGTGGTGATGAGACTGGCGTGATATTTGGAGTAGTCGTACCAGAACTGCTGCTTGTTTGCTGTTGGTGCATGCATCTGAGTGTTTCATTCAGGTTAGTGAGGGTGGCATTGAGTTCACGTGTAGCAGCATTTTGATTGTCTACTATTCGGAATAAACTTTCATTAATCTTTTGATTGTTTTGAAAAATGCTCATATAACTTTGCTGTTGTCTGTGCTGTTCTTCCATTATGCGCTGTAAGCTGCCCATGACCTGTGTAATGTCTATACGCATGAGTTCCATGGTATTGCCTATTCTGGTTGTTTGTTCATTTTGTCTACTCAGATTTCTTGATATTCTTCTGAGGTGAGATGGTAGGCTTGCAAACATTTGTGTCTGCTTACGCAGGCAATCTTCATTAGTGGCCTGCTGTCTAGCCCAAATGGTCCAAAACACCTGATCAGGGCCTTGTGTCCCTGGGCTGTGTTGTGGTGGTGGTGTGCTTTGCTGTGGTGGTGGTGTACTCACAGGTGCTGGGGGGCTCATTCCTTGCATTAACGGCTGCATTTCTAAGATGTTTGTCTCCTCCATGTCACTGTGTTGCTGTTGTTGCGGAGGGATGCTGTTCCCAGGACTAGAAGCTGAAATGTTAAACAAATCTCAGCTATCCATATGTTTGAGAAATGTAAACAAATCACTACACATGGAACACATGTGATTCACTGTTGCTTACAACTATTCTGCCTAGCAACATCATCACTCATAGCTTAAATACATACATATGCCTGTTTGTGGCAAATGTGTCTGGTTACTTAATTGTGAAAGCAAACACTTTAGTTTCATTGTAGCTCACACATACTCCACCATAAAAACACATTGGAATACATAATGTGTTACCTTATAGCTTTGTTCAAACAAACATAGTAATGTTTTTTATATGTATTTTGCAATGTTACCTCAAACACACATGTGAAATGTGGAAAAACAACCTTACTTTTTGCAATAAAACCAACATGCTTTTTTGTTGCAGCATCTTACACACAATGTCATACTGTATGGCTCAAGTGGACATACATATCTTTACTGGATGTGGACAAGGACATTTAGCTTGGATTACATTTCAGCTTTTACTTACTGCGGTAAGTATTTACGTTTTTGATGTGTTTTGACTTAATGTGGTTATGAAATATTTTGATTACGTACTGAAATTTTACAATTTGTTTTCAGTTTGATACTCACAATCAAGATAAGGGGAGTGTGGATGACGTCTTGGAGGTGTGTCCAAAATTTGAAGTGGGGGGACAGAACATACGGACGATAATCTTCGTGGCGGGGTAGCCTACTGTGTTTGGGCCGGGACATACGACCTTGCCTTCTTTTCGGCCACAGGTTTTTTGTGGTGATGTCTTTCAGAAGTGCCACTTCTGCTGCTCCATACTTCTTTTGATGGACCTTTTAATGAAAGTGCAATTTTGTTATGGCCATTCCTTTACAAGCATACCCTATACTACAATGGACACTTTACCTACTTCTGCAGCGTCATCATCATCAGATGTGATAGGAGTTACTGGCCGACGAGTAGTACTGCTTTTTTCTTTTTCTTTTTTTCAAAGTGTTTTTATTGACCAGTGAATTGCCAGTAAAACAGGTTTAACAGTGTGCATTATATGAACAATACATTACATTACATTATGAACAATAGTATCAAGAAATACAATTATACTCCGTGTAAGCCCCAGGTAACAATAGTATGGTAACTGTAGAGGGTGTGTAGTAACCTTTGGAGTGTGGGGGAGTTAGGTGATACACATGTGTGATATAGAGTCGGGGGTTCAAAAGGGGGGAGGTGTAGAGTCCAATGTCTCCTGCAAATACCATTTTGTGTCTTTGAAGCATTTCCGCAAAGCTTCCTTTGTAACCTGGGGGAGGGTCTGGATATAGGGTAGCCAAATGTGGAAAAATTTCTCGGTCAATTTGTCTTTCTGTATGGCGGTATTGGTTCAGTCTAGGTGGAATAGATGAGAGATCCTAGGATGCAGTAATGCGATGGGGGTTGGGTCGGTGGATATCCATTGTGATAGGATTGTTTTTTTTGTGGCTGCTGACAATTTAATTAAGAGAATGCGTTGTCCTTTGGTTAGCCCGGGGGGGTGTTGTTTTGGGAATATGCCCCAGAATGCCCACGTCTTAGTGATGGTAAATTGTATCTGTAATTCTCTTGTAATATATGACTGGAGTGTCTGCCAGAGTGTGTGTACCTTAGGACACGACCATAGGCAGTGTACCAGATCTGCTTCTGGAGCAGTGCATTTGAAGCAGTGAGATGATGGGGCTGCACCAATAAGGTGCCGCAGCTTGGGAGTGATATATGCTCTATGTAAAAATTTTTGGTGCATTTCTGAGTATGTGACTGAGCCTAGTGTTTTATCCAAGTATGCGTTAGCTTCCAGAATTAGTATCATTGTGAGGTCTGGGAATTCTAGCTTCCACTTTAGGAGGCCTGTTGAGCCGGTTTCTACATCTAATAGAGTGCGGGAATATGTATATATGAGCGCTGTGGGAAAGCTACCATTTTGGGTGCGTCGTAATGTGTTGTCCAAGGTGTGGGAGTTATCCTGTGCAATTAATGAAGATGTAACCTTTTGTACGTAACTACATGCTTGAAGGAATGGAAAAATTGGGATTGGTAAGGATGGAAAGCGTGCTATGAGTTGAGATTGTGTAAGTAAGGTTAGAGTTTCGGTATGTAAGAAATTATGAATGTATTTTAGCCCACCATTGTACCAAGTCTGAAATATAGGGGAGGTGGTGTGAGGCTTGAAGTCAGGGTTGTTCCAAAGAGGTAAAAATAATGATGTGTATCGTGATATTTTCAGTCGAGCACGGGTCTGTCTCCATGCAGCGCAGGTGGAGGAGATGAGTATGTTATCTGATACGCAGTGTGGTATGGAGGTGGGTGTACTGCTTTTTTCTAACACTGCATAAAATAAAATAAAAAAAATAATTTAATCATGCTATTGTGTATACATCCACCCATTATGCTTATAAACATTTATTCTTGAAGAAATGCTTGGTTTTTATAAAAAACATAAGGACCGGAAATACAAAAATAAAAAACTAAAAACTAAAAACATTGACCAAAACACATATGCACTATGGCAACATCAACACAGGAAAACATGTACAGGACACTGACATAGGCCACAAGTTAAAGAAAAAAAAACACAAAAATAAACACACACATCTTCATTTTGTATTGAAAGGAAAAATATTACAGATGCAATATATAAATTGCTCTGTGATGTGGCACTCCAAAGACACATTACCACTATATGAACCAAAACAAAATGTAGCAATTTTTCACAAAAATTACACTGCAGTGTGGTGTCACGGTACAAATACAAGCAAAAAATAAATAAATATATTGTTAATTTAATTAAACAATTAACATTATCTAATAATGACACTACACATGTAAGTGGATTCCAAACCACTTTCCAGTACTCCAGCCTCTAACATGACAACCACTGTTTTTAAAACATTGCTCATGGATCACTTAAATATAAAACATAGTCACAATTTTAATTGAAAAATCAGCCAAAAGGAAAACATTATTGCAGGACAATTCACAGACACACCAAGTCCAAACTACACATGCAAAATATCTGTCAGAAAAACACATGACATACAATAAAGTAAGATGTTACATTGGCTATTGTATAAAACATTAACCAAAACAATGTATTTGCTGACACACACTTGAAGATGGGAGTAATATGCAACGTCACATGACACACATTTAAAAAAACAACAAACAAACAAACCATAGAATGTAAATGCAAATACACATGCTCACCATTCTTCCTGGGCCTATCTGAATCCCGGACATGGGTTGCAGAGACAACTTCTGGAGGGATTACACTCTGCATGGGCTCCTCATACTCCAGATATCTTGCAATATAGGGCTGCCCACCACCGGTTTTCCGAGCCTCCTTGGCCATTTTGGACTTGACACGTCGCTTTATGTCATAGTACCGTTTGCGGCACGTGTCCTCCGTCCGCTTGACCACCCCCTCACTATTGACAGCAGCAACAACTTTCGCCCACAACACTGTCTTCCTCCGTGTTGGCACCTTGGCGGACTCAGGGCCAAATAGCTGCCTCTGATACTTCATCAGCTCACGCACCATTGCCACATTTTCAGCAAAACTAAACTTTACATTCTGCCCAGTCTTAGTAGTGGTGCGTGGCTGCGGAGCACTCTGACTGTCACCATCAGTTGAGGCTGCTGCAGCAACCTCACCCACCTCCTCCACCTCACTAACACTCACCTCCTCCACCTGACCGACCTCCTCCCCCTCACTCACACCCTCCACCTCACCCACCTCTGAGTCACACATAATTGTGTGTCTAAACAGTTAACACAGAAAAAAAACCCCACAAACAACACACTCCTCCACTACCACTACACAACTCACACACACACACACACACACACACACACACACACACACACACACACACACTGACAAGGGACTATAAAGAACAATAACTAGGACTAAAAATGAGACAAAACCACAAAATACAAGACAACAAGAATGACAAGACGACTAAAAAACACAATACCACACTCAGAAATCGCTACCAACACTCCTCACCAAACCACAAATTCACCTACCTCCACAGCACAACCTCCCTCCTCCTCACCACTAACTAAACCCACGAGGTGCGGACGGTTTGGGGCGTATTTATATGGTTGCGCACAGACACTCCTACCATCTGAAACACAACCAATCACGAACGGGGATGAAAATCGAAACTGAAAGTGAAAATGCGGCCGCGGGAGAAAAAAACCCTGCCGCGTTTAACTTAGGACAAAAAACAGCAAATACAACAAAAACACGTACGCAAACGAAAATGACGGCCGTAAATGTGCCACAAAAAAAACCGACTGGCATCGACATCGGAAAACACGACAACCATAAAGTCGACTGCTTTGTAACTTTGCTTATATGGATTCAAAAAGTTGTATGAAAATGCACCCGATACAAAACGAGTTTAAACACTACACAAACCGACTCAAACACGAATATTAGTAAATATTGCCCCAGGTCTTATTCTTATCAGATGTCTAGAAACTTATACCCAAAGAGTCAAAGCTGAAAGACTTTTTTAATGAGAATCAGAATCAATTTTATTGGCCAAGTATACTGCCGTATACCTGGAATTTATCTCCGGTTTACTGCACGCCAAGAAACTCACATAAATAAACATCACACAATTCCAATGACAATACATAAAAACAGTACATAAATAAAAAAAGACATGAAAAAGACATGTCCTATTATAAAAGTAGAATAATACAAAACTAAGCAGACACTTCCATCAATTGTTCAGCAAGTGAATTGCCTGCGGGAAAAATCTATTTTGATGTCTGGAGGATTTTACAGGCAGCACTCTGTAGCATCTGCCTGACGGAAGCAGTTGGAACAGAGAACGTCCAGGGTGAGACTGATCGCTTACAGAGGCGTCACCGGGAGTTGTGACACCCGGTGTGCACTCTGCGTTATTACACCCCCCGCTCAGTCTGCCGGGGCCCGGAAAGGGGGTGGCCTGCTTTAAATGGGCGTGACCTCACGGGCTCTCCTCTCCTTTGCTGTGGGGGCGTGTCCAGCTTCCCCGAAGATGCTGGCTGCCCCCGGAGACTGGGCAGCATGCAGTGTCGGCTCTTATCTGTGACAGGAGCCGAGTGCTGCAGGAGATTATCACACTGCAGCACTCGGCTTCTGTCACTGCAGAAGAGCTGGCACTTTGGTTTGGTGTCACCCCTTCCAAGGGTGACACCCGGGTGCGCCTTCTGACGTCACTGATCCCTTACAATATTACTTGCCCGCTTCCTCGCTGTAGACAAATACAGCTCCCGAATAGATGGTAGCTCTGCCCCAATAATAATTTCCGCTGTTTTAACAACCCTTTGAAGCCTATTACAACAAGAGTGACAGAAAATAAATCACAATGCGCTAGAACCAGTGTGGTAAAAATGTATAACAAATACGTTCACCAATTTTTTTCCTCCTCCACGGTAGCGTAAGTGGATCTATTCCTCATGTGCATGTAAGGAATTGAAGAGAAATATGCCATATGGTGAAGTACAGTTTAATACAATAAAAACATAATTTCCAGCATCAATCATTCAAAAGAAAGTGCAAGTGCAATAATATAATGATAGCAATAGTGGGGAATCCTCTGGAGGCTGCAAAAATTAACAATTACCGGCTGGATGCAAGACTATTCACATAGAAACAATCCTGGCAGTGCATCAGTCTGTTGGATAGCCCGGGTTCCATAGACCATGTATGCAGATGGCTTTCCTGTCGGGTCTTAGTCCAGTCAGCTGCCTCCGTCCACTTGGTGCTCTATGGTCGGTACATTGATGATCTGTTTATTATTTGGGATGGGGTCTCTAGTGTGTCTTCTTTTCTTTCGTATTTAAATTCTAACACTTTTGGGCTTAAGTTTAGTCACTCGTGTCACCCCACTCATATTAACTATCTTGATATTTCTCTCTCGGTTAGGGATAACAAGTTGGTCACTAAGACCTACAAAAAGGAGGTGGACTGTAGTAGTTTTTTAAACTATGGCAGTTGTCATCATCATAAATGGAAGGATAACATACCCATGGGACAATATCTTAGGATGAAACGTAACTGTACTGATGAAGAAATGTTTCGGGAACACTCTAATGCTCTTACACGTGCATTTCTTGACCAGGGATACCCTAGGAAACTTTTGGAGGACTCCCTTGAAAGGGTGGCTACGAGAGAGAGGAGTTCTCTCCTCTCTACGACCACCCATTCGGGAGCATCAAATGAAAAGTATGACAATAACCAGATTATGCCTTTTGTAACAAAATTTAATGCATACGCAGAGGATGTTAAGAAAATTATAAAGAAAAACTTTGGACTTTTAAAGTTAGACAAAGTTCTTAACCCTTGCTTAGGAGATTCGGCAAGGGTAGTATTTCAAAAGGCTAGGAATTTAAAAAATCATTTATCTCCCAGCTTTTTTCAGGCCAGCGCACAATCATTGGTTAAGAAAACCTGGTTAAACCAAAGTGTAGGCTGTTTTAGATGCGGTAGGACTAATTGCATTACTTGTAAATTTATAATGCATAGAAGCATCTCCTTGAAATCTGCTGCACTTGGACTCGAATTTGGTATTGAGACTTTTATTAATTGTCAACAGACATATGTCATTTATCTGATAAGTTGCGCTTGTGGAAAACAGTATGTGGGGAGGACGATTAGGAGCCTGAATATCAGGTTTCTCGAACATAGAAGAAATGTCCTAAAGAAGAATGTTTTTCACAGTGTATCCAGACACGTAACTCATCATCATGATGGCAATGTTGACTTGCTAAAAATACAGGGTATTGAATCTGTGGCCCCCACTCCTAGAGGTGGCGACAGGTTCAATAAGTTATGTACAAGAGAAGCATTCTGGATTTTCAATCTGGGCACTTTGGTGCCCGATGGTTTAAATGAAAATATGGAGATCAATAACATCAGATGATTTCCAAGTGCTGGCTGAATGATTGGTTGGTATTCTCCCTCCTTTCTTCTTTCTCCTATTCCTTAAACCCCCCCCCCCCTCCTTTTTATACATATTTTTATGCCTATTTTTATTGTGGGAACTGTTTTGGAGTCAATAATGACAATGATCCCAATAAGGGGGGTCATTCCGAGTTGTTCGCTCGGTAAAAATCTTCGCATCGCAGCGATTTTCCGCTTAATGCGCATGCGCAATGTCCGCACTGCGACTGCGCCAAGTAAATTTGCTATGCACTTAGGAATTTTACTCACGGCATTTTCATCGTTCTGGCGATCGTAATGTGATTGACAGGAAATGGGTGTTACTGGGCGGAAACAGGCCGTTTTATGGGCGTGTGGGAAAAAACGCTACCGTTTCCGGAAAAAACGCAGGAGTGGCCGGAGAAACGGGGGAGTGTCTGGGCGAACGCTGGGTGTGTTTGTGACGTCAAACCAGGAACGACAAGCACTGAAATGATCGCAGATGCCGAGTAAGTCTGGAGCTACTCAGAAACTGCTACGAGGTGTGTAATCGCAATATTGCAAATACTTTGTTCGCAATTTTAAGATGCTAAGATTCACTCCCAGTAGGCGGCGGCTTAGCATGAGCAAATCTGCTAAAATCCGCTTGCGAGCGAACAACTCGGAATGACCCCCAAGGTGATAATAACTGCTATGTTGTTGGGTCTGCTGTTATTGAATGAAATGTAATAGTCTAATAAAACTAAGGAGCGCAGTGTCTAACGGGAGTTACTATTACTTTCATTCCCTTTCATTATTACTCTCTAGACACATTTGATATATTTCTTTCAACTATATTATATTTGTTATTCGTTAGATTTAAATATTCTTTATAATAGAAGGTAATATATATAATGGATGAATAAAAATATAAATATAAATAAAAATAAAAATAGAAACTAATATTAAATGTTGTGGCCTATTGTGGGTACGATGGGGATTTGAACTCAGGCCCTTGTGTGCAATAACGCGGAGCATTAGACCACTAGACTATAGTGGAGGCTATGCAAGAGATAAAGGTTTTTTTTATAGACTTGTTGTCTTTGATTGTAATTAGTGAGTGTGTGCCATCACCTCTGTCTTCCGATGTTTAGAAATTTTAGAAATTGTAGCAAGTATTTTTATTGTTTGTATCTGTATTGTCATATAATATGTCCACCCTATATATTTATATTGTAAGATTATGATTTTTATATTATATTGGTCGTTATGGGATTGAAAGCTACTAAGCACATGTGAGATTTAATGAGTGATTACTCAGGTGTGACTATGTAGGTAATTTATAATGTGATTGGTCCCCTGAAGCTTAAATATCATGCAGGACAGCCCCGTTTTATCCTCTGACGAAACCGCATACCTATAATTGCGGAGAAACGCGTAAGAACTGGGGCTTACCCTTTATTGACGTCCTCCTACATTGATGCCAGCGGTATAAACTTACCATCATCATTTACAACTGCCGTTCATTTGGAAGCTGACTACCTTGTGAGATTCTCTGGTGTATCCTGCACTAAGCAAAGGTGCCGTCTCCCGACTGTGACAGCTATCGATAACGGGGGCCGTCCACAGATGACAAGCAGGCACGCTTCTGGCCGTGAGTAAAGTGGACACTTTTGCTATTTGGCCCTATAAGCACAGCGGGAGTGGACATACAAGTCCTATGTATGGATAATAAGGCTCAACACCAAATACACCTGGCCGTTTGCGGCACTAACAGCGGGAGTTGAAAGCCGGCCACCCGGCTGATATATAAAGAGATCTCTAAGAGCATGTGCAAATGCTCACAGCAGTATTAAAACGGCAAAAATCATCAGTTGTTTTTTCAATTCAGGGCTGATTATTTTGATCGGGACTTTACATTGAGAATATTCCCTCATTATGAATTATTAATTTGGATATAGTGGAAGCGTCCGTTCAATTAAGGTCCTTTCCGCTGCAGTAGGGGGAGTTTTTATCTTTTTATTTTACATATGTGCATGTGTTTATTTTATATGTAATAAAATGGATATGTTTACAGCTATATGCGCTCTCTGATAATATATTATCACTTTTGTACTGTTGAAAAAAACTAATTTAGTGTGTCCGCTATGTCGTTGTCATTTTTGCTTAAGACTCCCAACTTGTCTTTTAAATGGCCTATACTCTCCTTCTTTAATCTCTTGCTATTAATGTATTTAAAGAATTTTTTGGGATTCGCTTTGCTTTCCTTTGCTACTAGTTTTTCAGTTTCTACTTTAGCTGCTCTTATTTCCTTTTTGCATATTTTGTTACATTCCTTATAGTGCTGAAATGACTCTGCTTCCCCGTCAGATTTGTATTTTTTAAATGCTCACCTTTTCTTGCCCATAAGTTCCTTTATCTTTTTGTTAAGCCACATCGGTTTATGATTTTTATTCCTTTTTTTGCTGCTCGTAGGAATAAATTTGAGTG
This sequence comes from Pseudophryne corroboree, assembly GCF_028390025.1. Taxonomy (NCBI): domain Eukaryota; kingdom Metazoa; phylum Chordata; class Amphibia; order Anura; family Myobatrachidae; genus Pseudophryne; species Pseudophryne corroboree. Next base: position 683,689,261 of record NC_086446.1, read on the forward strand.
TATTTTTAGCTAGCATGAATTTTAGTACCTCCCATTTCTCCGTAGTATTTTTTCCTAAAAACAAACCTTCCTATTCAATATCCCTGAAAAATACTAAGTTATGATACTGTGTGGTTTATGCCTTGCAATGCTTTTATAGGAAACCCATGCTGTGACAGAATCATCATCTACTTAAAAAATGTAACCCATGCAATTATTTTGGGGTTTTCTCTGATTTTTCATTGGATTTGCACATGGGAGATTTACTAAAGGCAAATCAGATGGAAATTCGCCATTCTGCCATTGCAAGCTTGCTGGGACTTGTATGTAGTTTGTAAAAAAAATATTGTGGCATATTGACACCGTGTATGAGGACACATCTGTGTATAGGTTTAATGATCATGCTATTTGCAGGTAGAATGCACTGGTGCAGGCAATTAGACAAAGGTTATGCTTTGTGACATATGCTAGGCATAAGACATTTAAATAACCCTTGCTTGTTACATAGACAAATCAGCATCATCTTACAAAAATATAAACAAATATGACCAGAATTCATTGGCACATTGATAGTATGCATTAATAACACAGAAAATATTTTATGCCTTTCACATTTTATTCAATTATTCACATATAGGGATTTCTTTTGGTAGCTTGGATACATTTTAGTTGGATTATAAATGGGCAAATAGCAGTAGAATCATCCCACTCTGCTCAGCCTTCTTTGTGACCACTTCATCTCACTTCCACCCTCAGGACTTCTCCCATGCCACACCCAACCTCTGCAATACCCTCTTATAATCCGACTCAATGTACCCCCAGCCTTAAAACATAAAAATTCACCTTCCCACTGAAGACTACCACACCTCCTTCTAACACTTCACATTATTATGTTCCCCACTGCTAAGCTTCCCACGCCCTCTTTGTGTCTCCCCATTTGCCTTCATGTAAACTCCTGTAAGCAGGGCCCTCTCTCCTCATGTTTTATTACCTAATTATGTATCTATGTTTATTTCTTGTTTTTATATGTCTATACTGTTTACCAGGGACGTGCGGTGAGCTAAATGGCTCAAGAGGCACTGGCTAGCACCAGAGCCAGATTTACACAAAATATATGAGCCAAAGGGATCATGTGGGCATTATACACAGCTGCAGCAGTATAAACTCCAGGAAATTTTTGAAGTTTTGATCAGATATGTGCGGAAGAGATAAGCAGGTGAGGCACTGCCTCACCTGCCATAGACTTTTGACTCCACATTTTTGGCTATAAAAATTATTACAATAATGCAATAAAGATTTTTCAAACATATTCTTTTTATTTTTCACATACTTTATACAGTCAAAACTCTGGCACAAACGTTAGTATGACAGGAATGGCTCTGCCTCACCCCACCGCACGTCACTGCTGAGTGTTTACCCATGCAATCCTGTATGTTATTTGCCCATGTATGACACTACCCTTGTGGCACCATAGAAATAAAAGTTAATAATAATGGGTATTTCCGTCACTGACAGCCTGGTTTCCGTACAGAGGGGAGAGCTTCACCAATGCACCAAGTGGGTTATGACTTGTAAACATATCTTGCTTTGTGAAAAGGTAGCAACAGAGAATGTGTATAGTCGGGTGGGTGTTTATAGTCAGGTGGGTGTTTCGCCTGTCCTGGGCCCATGAGCACACTAACAACATTGGGTTCTATTTACTAAGCATTGGAGATAAAATAAAGTGGAAGGAGATAAAGTAACACCCAATCAGCTCCTAACTGGTATTTTTCAAACCCAGCATGTGACATGGCAGACTGGAGCTGATTGGCTGGTACTTTATCTACATCTGAGGCTTAGTAAAATAGACCCCATTGTCACTTCATGCAAAATGTAATAACAAACATAAAAGCAGAATTTTTTTTTTAGAATATGGTTCTTGAGACAGCAACTACGCATGTAAGTCCATGTCTGCTGCTGAACCACATATAGATGGTAGGAAATGGAGAGCTTTTAGTTTTTCAACACACACTACAGACATCTCAGTTCTGTTCTGCCTTCAGCCAGTTATTCTTAGCCAAACCCACAGCTGGTGACTCAGACATTACTGCCACAAGACTGTTGTTGTGGGAGAATTGAAAATAAAAATGTTTAAAAAAGGAGTCTTTTACTTTTATACCGTAACTGTATCTCATACTTCTCTAATAAAAACACATTCACGTCATAGTCTGCAGCCGCTGGCCTTTGTTTTGACTTTCAGTTTACTGACACTCTTCTGTACTAGGGGACTGTGTTTCACAGTATTGTTTGTATTTATAACTTTGTTTAATATTCTGGCAGAAATGCTCTATATTTTATGCCTGTATCATGTATCAGTGCATTCTATAGGACCACACCATCCTTGCATTAGACTGATTTTATGTATATGTACTATTCACATGCATGTATACAGTACACATCTACTGACAGCACTTACAAGTGAAGGCAGCATTTTGTAGGATGAACAAACAAGGTTTCATGAGACTGAAGCATACAATAATGCCTAGTTTCACTATCACACACATTGAATTATAACTTTATAGTCTTCTGGATCTGCTTTTGTCATGAACATGATTTAATCGGCCCAGAAACAGTCATCAACTGAGTCAACAATAACATGATTATCACACAATAGATCAGGCAGCAATGAGAAAGACAACATTGCTGGATAGAACCATTTCACCAGCATATCTGCCTAATTATTACACTATAATATAATATAATATACTGGGGGAACATTCATTGTACTAAGCATCCAAATTCAGATGTTGGGAGGCAATTTCTAAAATATATATTTTTTGTTTTCATCGCATTTTGAAGTTCTATAGGAACATGTTTAATTCTTAATTTCTTCACACAATTACAGGAAATGGGGTGTGGTATGTGTGCTGGGATCCCGGCAGCGAAATCCCGGCGGCGGGTGGCGAGTGCAGCAAGCCCCTACGGTCGCCACGGGTTCTATTCCTACTCTATGAGTGTCGTGGACACCCATGGGTGGGAATAGTCCCTGTTGGTCGGCATGCCGACTATCGGGATAGTGAGTGGGTGGATGTAGGGAGATGTTATGTGACCGTAAGTCTCCTGACCACCGGTCACATAACTACATCCCCAGGAAATGCAGAGTCACACACATGGGACAGCACGGGTGGTGTAATGGTTAGCATTACTGCCTCACAGCACTGAGGTCATGGGTTCAATTCTGACCATGACCCTAACTGTGCGGAGTTTGTATATTCTCCTTTTGCTTGCGTGAATTTCCTTGGCTTCAAACAAAACAAATCCAAGCGTGAATGTGTGTGGGTGTGTGTGTATACATGTGGTAGGGAATATAGATTGTAAGCTCCACTGGGGTAGGGGGACTGATGTGAAATGTCATATATGTTCTGTAAAGCGCTGCAGAATAATTGTGTGCGCTGTATAAATAACTGGTAATAATTAATAAATAAAATAAATCCACCTTTCACAGCAATCCTCTGACCCAGGATATTGCCAAGACAACCTGGGTTGTATTATCCAGGAATCCAGGTAACACAACCAGGGTCGAACACAGAACCAATAGTGTGACCCAGGCTATTCGACCAGCGTCGCGCTAAAAGTATGCGGAGAGCCGGGTCACCAGTGCTTGGAGATGATGTCAAGTCCAAGCACTGGCAAATGGACAACCGGTATAGCTGGGTCATTTGCTCTCATCCATTACCAGATTGTCATTCCAACCAGCCAGATCTGGTAGATGATCTGCTAGATAATTGTATAGTGTATGCCCAGCTGTAGTTATTACAAAATACATAAATAAATAATAACGTGAAATATATACATATTCCCGGCGGATGGGATGCTGGACGTCAATATCCTGAGAGCGGCATCCTGCCCGACAGAATGCCGGCAGCGGGGCGAGTACAAAGAGTCCCCTTGTGGGCTCGGTGGCTTGCTACAGGTTCTATTACCACTCTATGGGTGTTGTGCATTGTCGGCTGTCGGGATTCCAGCGTCAGAATCCTGGTCGGCAGGATCCTGACAGCTGACAACTCCCACAACAACAACTCCCTTTAAATAATATGATTCATCAGTGAGAGTTCTCTGCTATACATGTTCTGCCATTGTCAGATAACCATGAGGGTGAATCCATGAGATCAGCATGCAACAGCAAAACCCTGAGCTGACAGCCAATAGGAAGAACATTTGAAGCTAGTGAAAGTGAACAAAACGTAAGTTGTAAAAAATATGAAATATTTATTTAAAAATGGTTACAAGCATCAATAACGTGATTCTTATTAAGTTACTATTAACAGTTCCTGAGATGTAAGTAGGCACGTTATCTCATGACTAGGACATACAATACTTTGCTTGTGCGAAATACTTACCTTCAACATCTACCTGCTTTAGAGAAGTTTATGAAACTGGCCGGCATTGCAGCACCTGAACCACACTGCCAGCTGCAATGCTAACTGGCACAAACTCGTGCTTTTAAGAATAATGCTTGAGGGCCCTGCCAGCAGCAAAAGACTTGTAAAAGTATATGGACAGCATTCATTACAATAAAAATAAAAAGTTAATAAAAGGTACAAGTCATTGAATTCTCACCCGTATTTTGTCACCACATGCATAAAAAGGAAAAAAATACTTTTAAAGGCACATGATGTATACGTTTCCAAAATGTACAGGGCACTACAGAGTGGATATGCCAAGTAACAGTAATAGGATAAAACTGACATGATGCAGTAAACGTGGGGAACCTGTACAACAGGCTGTTTCAAACACATACTGTAACATATTTTTCAGACCATAATATGCCAAAAAGGGCGGGCGTGGTCTGGGGAGGAGTCAGGAGAAATTTATTATTGCAGATTAGGAAGCTTCCTATTGGCTGCTACTTCGCTTGACATTAATAGCAGCTTTTACTAACAAAGAATGTGGCAGCCAACAGGAAGCTTCCTCATCTGCAGTAATAAATTCCTCATATATCTCCATCCCTGAAGATTCTCCAGGTGATCAATATTAGGGTCAGCATCCAGGTCCATGCCACTTTGGGCAAGACATGACATATGGAGGTGGGGCTAGATAAGCAAGGCTCCATCTCTTTAGTTTCTTCTTGTTTTGAACCATAAGCGCTCCAGTGTACATCATCCACCATATGGTATATTATGGGCAATATAACCATAAAATAAGGAGCAGATTAATTGTTTTTAGCCCACAGGATATAAACTTTGCTGTGCTCTCCCACTCTTACAGCTATAAAAACATGTCTATAGCCTCACACTGCAAGCAGCGCCATTTCTCGACTTCCCGCATCGGTGCCATTCCCAATCACCTTTTTGGCCCATTTATGGAGACGACTGTACAAAGGAAAGCCTTTGTTCTCCCGGTACAGATACACCCCGGTTATTTCATTCCATTGAGGGCTTGGCTGGGCCTCATCCACAGCATATTCTTGCACCAATTCCTTCTCCTCTTTGTCCAAAGCCACAAAGCCAAAAAACTGCTTAACATTGCTAGCGGCAAGGATCTTTGCATGGACTCCGGCAGTGCGGCTGAAGAGATCTTTCTCAGAGTAGCGGTACTGGTCCCAATATGCCTGCTGATGGTAGCTCAGAGGAGAACAGCAATGCTGAAGGCACTTTACTAAAAATATAGTTGAAGCAACTACCGCAATTAGGATCCAACCAAGAAACTAAAAGAGGACAGAGAAAACAATAAATAAATTATGAGCAAACACATTGGACAGGTATAATGTTGGTCTACACAATGTTAGTGTGAATTAGGGCAGTGGTTGTCAATCATTTTCCACCTGGCTGCTCCCTACCAGCACATGTGCGTTACTTGTACCCCAGCATTGGTAAGGCCAGTGAGCCAAACGATTACCGACCAATTGCTCTGACATCTCTTATAATGAAGGCCTTTGAAAGATTGGTTATGGGACACATAAAAAAAAGTATCCCAGCCAATCTGGATCCTTTTCAATTTGCATATAAAGCAAATAGGTCGACAGATGACGCTGCTATCACCTTGATTCATCGTGTGGCTACCCATCTAGAATCCACATGTTCCTCTGCGAGAATTTTGTTCGTGGATTACAGTTCGGCATTTAATACAGTAATCCCAACATCATTAGTGTTTAAATTATCTGAGTTGGGATTGAATAACTTTGTATGTAGATGGATCTTGGATTTCTTGACTAACAGGCCCCAATCTGTTAGATTGTACAATTCCCTGTCAAGCGAACTTGTAATCAGTACAGGGGTGCCTCAGGGTTGTGTACTGAGTCCCCTGCTGTACTCTCTGTTTACCTATGATTGCCATTCAAATTCGGAGTCAGTTCACATTATTAAATTTGCCGATGATATCGCAGTCGTAGGTTTAATAAGTAAGGACGATGAGTCAGAATATAGATCTGAGGTCGCTAGGTTAGAAGCTTGGAGTCAAACTAATCACTTAATTTTAAATGTAAAAAAAACAAAAGAAATGATTGTAGATTTTAGGAAAATTCACATGCAGCCTTCTTGTCCCCTAGTCGTAAATAACCAGGTTGTGGAGACAGTTGAGTCCTTTAAATTCCTGGGTATTAACATCTCCAATGACCTGTCTTGGGGTATCCATACACGATGTGTTGTTAAAAAATCTCAACAACGCCTGTTTTTATTGAGGAAAATGCGCATGGCAGGGATACGTAAGGAGATTTTAGTAAACTTTTATTCAGCAATTTTAGAGAGTGTCCTCACATACGGAATTATAGTATGGTTTGGAAACTGTACTGCTATAGAACGTAAGTCCCTTCAGAGAGTGGTTAAAACTGCAAGTAGAGTAATTGGAGTCAGCCTGCCCTGTATTCAGGATATATATGAAAAAAGGCTCCTCACTAAGGTGAAAAGTATTCTGGGAGATCTATCTCATCCAAATGGGGGGATGTTTTCTGTGTTGCCATCTAATAGGCGTTACCGTTCTATTCTTTGTCGGACAAACCGGTTAAGGGGTAGTTTTTTCCCAAAAGCAATAAACATGTTAAACCAGATAGGACCGAGATAAATTGACAATTGGGAATGTCTTGGGTTTAGGAGTGCTCTCTTCGTTCTGTTCTTATGGTCTCTGTATATGCTTGCTTTTTAGTTTCGTTGATTGTTCATTGAACTATTGATGACAATAAAGTATTATTATTATTATTATTATTATTATTATTTGTAATGATAATGATTGCTATTAAATAAAATGTTTAGGTGCCGCTAAATAACACACACATAATAGCGCCAGTGTGCTCCGATATCAGGTTGAGTGGGATCCGGTCTGAAGATCGACAGTGTCTAGGTCAACGACCACTATAGGTCGACAGCCACTAGGTCGACAGGGCTTGAAGGTCGACAGGGTTTCTAGGTCGACATGAGTTTGTTTTTTTTACTTTTTTTTTTACTTTTTCATACTTAACGATCCACGCGGACTACGATTGGGAACGGTAACCTTTGCCGAGCACAGCGGTAACCGAGCGAGGCATCTTGCCCGAAGCATGGCGAGCGAAGCGAGTCATGCGAGGGGACACGGTGACTAATTTGGCTTCCCGGTCACTGTACGGAGAAAACTACACCAAAAAAATATTAAAAACTCATGTTGACCTTTTGACCTGTCGACCTAGAAACCCTGTCGACCTACTGACTGTTGACCTATAGTGGTCGACCTAAACATTGTCGACCTAGACACTGTCGATCTAATGATCCACACCCAGGTTGAGTATCCCTTTCCTGAAATGCTTGGGACCAGAAGTATTGTTAATTTTCAGATTTTGCCATAATTTGGAATATTTGCATACCAAAATTAGATATATTGGAGATGGGACTCAAGTCTAAACACAGAACACATTTATGTTTCATATACACAGCCTGAAGGTCATTTTCTAGAATATTTTTAATAGTTTTGTGCATGAAATGAAGTCTGTGTACAGGGAACCATCAGAAAGCAAAGGTTATACTTGGATTAAAAATATTTTGGCTTTTGAATTTTCAGAGAATTGGGGTCCCTTGACAATGGGCTTCAAGTTTAAATGTTTTCATCAATATATGACAAAATTGTCATTTTATGAAAAATGTAAAAGTGACAAACTATAGTCCACATCTGTTTTCTTTTACAGGGATAGCAGGATAGACTTTTCAGTTGTTATTAGAATCCTACTGCGATGCATGGGCTAGAGATCCCTAAGACCAGGGCCGTGACTAGGTGTGTGCGGAGTGCGGTAGCACTTGTAAATTATGAATTATCTAATTACTGTCACTTGCAGCTTTCACCCTTTTTGAAGCCCAGCATCTCATGACTGCCCGTTTCCTACCCCCACCCCTTTTGTCGCTAATACCTATACTATATATATATATATATATATATATATATATATATATGTATAGTATAGTATAGTATTAGCATATAGTATAGGTATTAGCGACAAAAGGGGTGCGGGTAGGAAACGGGCAGTCATTAGATGCTGGGCTACAAGAAGGGTGGAATATATATATTCATGGACTTGATAGCTTTTTGTTGTTCAGTTACATTGTCTTTTATTAATTTTCGGGATGCGGATGTGCCTGGGATTCAAACCCGTTGCCTATGACATTGCAGTCAGACACTCTATTCATTGAGCTATTTGCCCTTGCATAGAAAGCTAGAGAATTCCAAGCTGGAGAGTTAGCTTGAACCTTACCTTGTACTTTGTGAAGGGATGATCAGCGTTGCAGTTGAGTAGATCTATGTAGTGTGTGACTGCAAAGGATTGAATGTGTGGATGCACACTGCATGGATGTTTAATTATGGTGCTGGGTTTTTTTTTTGTGTGTGTTTTTTTTTACGGGGTACAGGTAGCTTCATATAGTTAGAAATCTCATAGTTTTTATGCGGGATCAAGTGGCTCCGTGGGTGGTATGTTTAGCTGGGATGCAGCAGGTTGTGGGTTTAAATCATGGGTGTGGCAGTATATTGAAATGTGTTATACAATGAGGGGTACTGTGGCTGAATGGTGGTGAGCTCTTGGGTTGAGTGCATGAATGTGGTATAAAGGGCATTTGTGTCCAAATCCATTTTCTGGCAGTGTTCTATAAATGTGTGTGTATTATATATATATATATATATATATATATATATATATATATATATGCTTATTTGTGTGAGGAGATAGTCTGTGACCAATTAAAAAAGTTAAAGATTAATAAGTCACCTGGTCCCGATGGAAATCACCCGAGGATTCTTATGGAGCTGCACGCTGAACTAGCAAGACCTCTATTTTTGATCTTCATGGATTCGGTTAAATCGGGTATGGTTCCCAAGGACTGGCGTATAGCGGAGGTAGTGCCGATATTTAAAAAGGGGAGCAAAGCTGAACCAGGTAATTATAGACCAGTTAGTCTTACATCTATAGTGGAAAAAGTATTGGAAGGTATTCTAAGGGACAGTATTCAAAAGTTCATTGAAGCAAATAAGGTCATTAAAAGAAACCAACATGAATTTGTGAAGGACAGATCATGTCAGACCAACTTACTTGGCTTTTATGAAACAGTAAGTGCGAACCTGGATCAGGGTAATGAGGTGGATATAATCTTTTAGACTTTGCCAAAGCTTTCGACACTGAACCACACATGCGTCTTATCTATAAGCTACAAGAAATAGGGCTAGGGAGTAATTGGTTAGAAAATAGGGAGCAGCGCATTGTGGTCAACGGATCATTTTCAAATTGGACTAAAGTACTAAGTGGTGTGCCACAAGGGTCTGTACTTGGACCACTTTTGTTCAACATTTTCATCAACGACCTAACAGTAGGTCTAGAGAGCATGGTGTCAATTTTCGCAGACGATACCAAATTGTGTCTCTTCAGAACGACTTAACTAAACTGGAAATATGGGCAGCAAAATGGAGAATGAGATTCAACACAGACAAGTGTAAGGTAATGCACTGTGGGGGCAAGACCAAAAATTACACCTACATACTAAATGGGGTAATATTAGGGGATTCTGTACTGGAAAAAGACTTAGGGGTTCACACAGATAACAAATTAAGCAGCAGTACCCAAAGTAGGAATGCAGCAAAGAAGACTAGTAAGATATTAGCATGCATAAAACGGGGAATTGATGGAAGGGACGACAGTATTATACTCCCATTATATAAATCACTAGTGAGGCCACATCTTGAATACTGTGTGCAATTTTGGGCACCATATTACAAAAAGGATATCCTGGAGCTAGAAATGGTTCAGAGGCGGGCGACCAAACTAATCAAGGGCATGGAGACGCTGGAATACGAGGAAAGGCTTGCAAGGCTAGGCATGTTTACGTTGGAAAAGAGGAGACTAAGAGGGGACATGATCAACATCTACAAATATATAAGGGGTCAATACACAGAGCTTGGGAGGGACCTGTTTTCTATAAGATCAGCACAGAGAACACGTGGTCACTCGCTTAGGTTAGAGGAGAGGAGTTTCCGCACATTGAGGCGAAAAGGTTTTTTCACAGTAAGGACAATACGTGTTTGGAATTCCCTGCCTGAGAGAGTAGTAACTGCGGACTCAGTCAACACCTTTAAGAATGGGTTAGATAAATTTCTATTGGATAAAGATATTCAGGGTTATGGTGCGTAGGCACGCATTATAGTTAATTTAACTAGTCCTAACATAAAAATAACTAGTCCTATAATAAGACTGCATAGGAGACCACAAATAGGTTGAACTCGATGGACAATTGTCTTTTTTCAACCTTAGTTACTATGTTACTATATATATTCTCTTTCTGGCACAGGGCACCAAAAAGTCTAGTTACGGTTCTGCCTAAGACATAGAGTTCCCTACATATATGTCCTCATACATCTTTTGCGTCAGTCCTGCCAAACATCCCCTCTTGGCACGCCAGGCCGCATGAGAATCTTCTAAAATGCATCTTATGACACTTGCATGTGTGTGTGTGACGAGACTCTGAAACTGTACACGAGTGCTACAACGTTGTTGCTTTTGTCCAATACAAGTTCTGTTTTGCTCTGTATACACTCACACAATATACAAGTGTCATATATTAAATTACTCACAGTCTCCTCATGTGTCCTGGTTGAACTGTGTTGCAAGTAAGATGCATTCAAAAAAAGATGCTCAGCATTAGCAGAGTTGCATAGGACCTGGCAGCTCACTCACGCCAGACATCTCGTGCTGCGTATTGAGGCTGGATGTATGGGTACACATCTGTATGTGTCTAATTATCACCTGGATATCCCCATCAATTGAGAAAACTTTTTAAGTACCCCTGAACGTTACAGAGAACACCCCAGGTGTTCTCTGTAACGCACCTAATGTCAGACTTGGTTTTGTCTGTGTCCCCGGAGGGGGCGCTAGTGGGTCAGTGGAGATGGATGGGAGAAAACGAGGAGGCTGGATTATGTTTCTGCGCATGAGCGCAATGATATTTATTAGACAGATGGTTCACAAAACGGCAGCAGAAAATAACAGTAGGAAATGCAAATGTCAATTGTACAGCGTGGCAGCTGAAAGTCTATGGTAACAGAATGAATGGTGACTGATGAAATGATAACCGGTAGTGATGATAACAGATGAGTGATAACTTGGCAGAGAATATTCTGGTATGGGAACCAGAGCAGATTAAAACATGGAACCAGCAGAGATGGTGTTGTATGGCAAACCTGGTAGCAGAGGCAGGAGTCTGACTATGTCCACAGTGCAGGTGATGAGGCACTGGCAGCAAGCAAGCTGTATCACAGGTGGAGAGATGGAACACACCTGGAGTCAGTCTCTACTGCTAGGCTGAAGCACACAGAGATGGTGGTGAGTGTGAAGCCTGTAGATGGAAGCAGGTATTGCTGGCGCTTGTAGTTCCACGGAGCTGTGAGAAGTAACCAGGAGTATAGAGTCTTAGGTAGATAGCCAGGAACACGGAACAGCAGGTAGGTATCCAGGTACACGGAGGAAACAGGAACCAGATCCTTACACATGAGTCGCAGGAGTGACACAAAGTTCAGGATGCCTGTAGACTGATCCTGCAGCTTCATATATACCCCCTATTGCACAGTCATTGGTGGAGTGAGGAAAAGTGGGTGCGGCCAAGCACCGGATTGGCCGCCGTATGCTGACTGCTGGAGGCTGTCATGGCGGCGCCCATGCCGCGGCCCAGCGGGAACGCGGCGCGCTACACGCCCGCCGTCACAGGAGCGCCCCCAGGCCCAGGACGGCGCCCGATGGCAGAGACGCGGACGACAGATGGACGCAGGGACCCAGGACGGAGTCCGCAGCGGCGGACAGACGTCAGCTTGGTGAGTCGATTCCTGACAGTACCCCCCCCTTTAAGGGTGGGCACCGAACACCCACGTGGCTTGGAAGGATGAGTGTTATGGAAGACACGGACCAACCTTGGAGCATGGACATCCAACGAATTTACCCAACTTCTCTCCTCTGGGCCATAACCGGACCAATCGACAAGGTATTGAAGACGTCCATACCGGCAACGGGAATCCAGAATCTTGCAAATCTCGAACTCCACGCCCCGCTGAGTTCGAACTTTGGGACCAACTGGAAGAGCTCTTTGGAAACGATTCAGGACTAAAGGTCTGAGGAGAGAAACATGAAAAGCATTAGGTATTCGCAGAGAAGGTGGTAACTTCAGCTTGTAGGCCACAGGGTTGATGACTCTTTCGACAGGAAAGGGACCAATGAAACGTGGTGCAAATTTCATAGACGGGACCCTAAGACGGAGGTTCCGGGTAGACAGCCAAACCTTGTCCCCAGGTTTCAGGCTAGGAACTGCACGTCTTTTGCGATCAGCAAAGTATTTATACCGGCTGGAGGCCTTTTTGAGAGAAGTGTGAATCTTCCTCCAGATTGAAGAAAACTGACTCAGGGCAGTAGTGGCAGCAGAAACATCCATGTGAGGGAGTTCTTGGAAATCTGGAACACGAGGATGTTGCCCATACACTGCAAAGAATGGAGTTGTCTCAGTAGCAGTGTGGTAGCGAAAGTTGTGGGCAAACTCGGCCCATGGGAGCAGATCAAACCAGTCATCCTGAGAAGATGAAACATACAACCTTAAAAATGTCTCTAGTTCTTGATTTACCCTCTCTGTCTGCCCATTCGTCTGAGGGTGGTAAGATGACGAGAACTTCAGTTTAACCTGCATGGCAGAACAGAGAGCCCTCCAAAACCTCGCTACAAACTGTACACCTCGGTCGGATATTATTTCTGAGGGTAGACCATGTAAGCGGAAAATCTCCCGTAGGAAGATTTGGGCGAGTTTTGGGGCAGAAGGGAGACCCTGGAGAGGAACAAAATGGGCCATCTTGGTAAATCTGTCCACTACAACCCAGATGGTATTGTATCCTTGAGAAGGAGGAAGGTCGGAGATAAAGTCCATGGACAGGTGTGACCAAGGGCGACTAGGAACAGACAATGGTTGTAACTGACCTGCTGGAGACTGACGAGGAGTCTTGTGCTGCACACACTTAGGACAGGATGCCACGAAATCCTTGATGTCAGCTTTCATCTTTGGCCACCAGTATGTCTCAGAGAGGAACTTGAAGGTTTTCAGAACACCGGGATGACCAGTGAACTTGGATTGATGGGCCCAAGACAGCAACTTGGGACGGAGTTCTGGGGAAACAAAAGTCTTACCAGGAGGAGGAGCTGGGGAGACTTGAGATGCAGCAAATACCACTGGACTCAGGATAGAATGTGGAACTGAGTCAGGCGTTTCCTCTTCGGATTCCATAGATCGGGATAAGGCGTCAGCTTTAACATTCTGCGAACCTGGGCGGAAATGAAGCTTAAAGTTAAAACGTGAGAAAAACATAGCCCACCTGGACTGGCGAGGATTAAGGCACTGGGCTGCCTTTAAATATAGCAAATTTTTATGATCCGTGTAGATGTTGAACGGATGTTTGGCCCCTTCCAGGAGATACCTCCATTCCTCGAGGGCCAGCTTAATCGCCAGTAGTTCTTGATCTCCAACGGAATAGTTAGCTTCTGCAGGGAGGAATTTACGAGAATAAAATCCACAGGGGTGGATTTTCCCATCAGTTCCCTTCTGGGAGAGAACAGCTCCAACTCCAACTGTAGAGGCATCCACCTCCAACTCGAACGGTCTGTTTACATCTGGCTGGGACAGAACTGGAGCAGACATAAAGGCCAGCTTGATTTTCTGGAAGGCCGCTAAAGCCTCTTCTGACCAGTTGGAATGGTCTGCCCCTTTCCGAGTTAAGTTGGTAATAGGAGCGATGAGAGTGGAGAATCCCCGAATAAATTTCCTATAGTAGTTGGCAAATCCCAGGAACCGCTGAATAGACTTGAGAGAATTTGGAATGGACCAATTGGCAATGGCTTCCAACTTTGTCGGGTCCATCTGGAGATCCGATCCGGAAATTATATATCCCAGGAAGGGTATAGAGGAAACTTCAAAGGTACACTTGGATAGTTTACCGTAGAGCCGGTTCTCACGAAGACGTCGGAGGACTTCACGGACTTGTAGACGATGAGAGGGAAGATCTTGGGAGAAGATGAGGATATCATCCAGATAAACAACGAGGTATTTATACAGAACGTCACGGAAGATTTCGTTCACAAAGTGTTGGAACACTGCTGGGGCATTACTCAACCCGAATGGGATTACCAGGTACTCGTAATGACCATCTCGAGTGTTAAAAGCTGTCTTCCATTCGTCACCACTCCGGATTCTGATGAGGTTGTAGGCACCGCGGAGATCTAGCTTGGTGAAGATGCGGGCTCCTTTAACTCTGTCAAATAATTCGGTAATGAGTGGTAATGGATAACTATTTTTAATGGTAATGTCATTGAGACCCCGGTAGTCAATGCATGGACGCAGTCCTCCATCCTTCTTTTTAACAAAGAAGAAGCCTGCACCAGCGGGTGATGATGAAGGACGAATGAATCCCTTCTGTAAATTCTCCCTGATGTAGTCGCTCATCGCTTCAGTTTCGGGAACAGATAACGGGTAGGTACGCCCCCTAGGTGGCTTCTTGCCAGGAAGGAGATCGATGGGACAATCCCATTCTCTATGGGGCGGCAGGACATCCGCGGCTTTTTCACTGAAGACATCAGAGAAATCTTGATAAGCCGCAGGAAGACTTGACTGGGTTTTTACTTCAGTAGACTTGATTGGACAAACTTGGGCTAAACAGGACTGATGGCAATGTGAACCCCATGAAGTAAGTTGTAACGTTGACCAGTCAAACTGTGGATTGTGTAGCTGGAGCCAGGGCATGCCCAAAACGATCTCCTGGGTGGCTTGAGGAATAACTAAGAACTTTATTAATTCTGAGTGTAGGAACCCAACTCCCAAAACCACTGGTGCAGTTTGGTGAGAAATATTCCCCTTGGAGATTCGGCTACCATCCACGGCGGTAATGTAGACTGGGTAAGAAAGTTCACATACAGGCAAGCAAAATTTATTTACCGCAGCTTGGGTGATGAAATTTCCTGCGGCTCCACAGTCCACTAATACTGATGCAGACTGAAGCCCAACTGAAGTCTCTAAAGTCACAGGAAGGATAAGGTCTTGATTAGAAGGAGCTTGTCTAGAAGATCCCAACTTGACTCCTCCTTTACAAGTCAGGATCTGGCGTTTCCCGAACGCACTGTGCAGGAATTAATCTGGTGACCTGCAGCCGCACAATAAAGACATAGTCTCTCACGAAGTCTTCTTGACCGCTCCTCAGGAGTTAGGCGGGACCTATTTATTTGCATAGGCTCATCAGAAGGTGGAGACTGGAACTGTACGGAAGGTATCATCCTTGATCTGCGTGGCTCACTCCGAGCACGTTCATTGTTGCGTTCGCGGATGCGAGAGTCCAACTTGATGCACAAGGAAATTAAATCGGACAATTGTACAGGAAGATCGCGGGTTGCCAGTTCGTCCTTGATCCGATCAGAGAGTCCATGCCAGAAAGCTGCTACCAGGGCTTGATTGTTCCACTGAATCTCTGCGGCCAACGTCTGGAACTGGATGACATATTGTCCCATACTACGGGTACCTTGACGAAGTTGGATTAGGTCGGCAGAAGCTGATGTTGCACGACCAGGCTCGTCAAAGATCCGTCTGAAGGTTGACACGAATTCTGCATAGTTGTTAATCAGAGGGTCGGCACGTTCCCACAGAGGAGACACCCAACTCAAAGCAGATCCAGAAAGTAGAGAGATGATGTAGGCAACCTTGGATCTTGACGTGGGGAAATTATGTGACAACAATTCAAACTGGATTTCACATTGGTTGAGAAACCCGCGACATAACTTTGGGCTGCCATCATACTTGCTTGGCACGGGCAGGTGCAGACGTGACACTGGAGCTGATGCAGCCGGCATAGAAGGACTCACAGTACTGGCAGGTGCTGGAGTAACAGGAACTGTAGGAGTGTGTACACTAGGCAGGGATTGCTGTAGTGTATCTATCCGGGAGGACATCCCTTGCAGGAACTGGAACATCTGCTGCTGCGCAGCCTCTTGACCATCCAAACGGGAGACCAGATTTTGCAAGGCCTCTGACCCCACACTCCGTCCACCATCCGAGTCCATCGATCCTGAACTTACTGTCAGACTTAGTTTTGTCTGTGTCCCCGGAGGGGGCGCTAGTGGGTCAGTGGAGATGGATGGGAGAAAACGAGGAGGCTGGATTATGTTTCTGCGCATGAGCGCAATGATATTTATTAGACAGATGGTTCACAAAACGGCAGCAGAAAATAACAGTAGGAAATGCAAATGTCAATTGTACAGCGTGGCAGCTGAAAGTCTATGGTAACAGAATGAATGGTGACTGATGAAATGATAACCGGTAGTGATGATAACAGATGAGTGATAACTTGGCAGAGAATATTCTGGTATGGGAACCAGAGCAGATTAAAACATGGAACCAGCAGAGATGGTGTTGTATGGCAAACCTGGTAGCAGAGGCAGGAGTCTGACTATGTCCACAGTGCAGGTGATGAGGCACTGGCAGCAAGCAAGCTGTATCACAGGTGGAGAGATGGAACACACCTGGAGTCAGTCTCTACTGCTAGGCTGAAGCACACAGAGATGGTGGTGAGTGTGAAGCCTGTAGATGGAAGCAGGTATTGCTGGCGCTTGTAGTTCCACGGAGCTGTGAGAAGTAACCAGGAGTATAGAGTCTTAGGTAGATAGCCAGGAACACGGAACAGCAGGTAGGTATCCAGGTACACGGAGGAAACAGGAACCAGATCCTTACACATGAGTCGCAGGAGTGACACAAAGTTCAGGATGCCTGTAGACTGATCCTGCAGCTTCATATATACCCCCTATTGCACAGTCATTGGTGGAGTGAGGAAAAGTGGGTGCGGCCAAGCACCGGATTGGCCGCCGTATGCTGACTGCTGGAGGCTGTCATGGCGGCGCCCATGCCGCGGCCCAGCGGGAACGCGGCGCGCTACACGCCCGCCGTCACAGGAGCGCCCCCAGGCCCAGGACGGCGCCCGATGGCAGAGACGCGGACGACAGATGGACGCAGGGACCCAGGACGGAGTCCGCAGCGGCGGACAGACGTCAGCTTGGTGAGTCGATTCCTGACACCTAATATATACTTCACTAGAAGATTTCTCGAGCTAGTTCAACCCACCTATTGCATACACTGTATGACTACCTACCTTAGAATTTATCATAAATCGCATTTCCAATGCGATCAGGTGCAATGTTTGGAGAATCTTCATGGATTTTCAAGTTAGATACCTTATATCCTAATGGCCTTAACGAAGCCTTGGATTATTCATGTTTAGATTAAGCTTAATAGTTCCCCTCTTTTTGTACTTATTTATAATACAATAAAAATGTTGGGTTAGGTTGGATATGTTTCTATCCCCCCCTTTTTTCAGAATCCTTTTTTCTCTTTAGAATTATTCCTCTAGAGTTATATTACAATAGTTTTCAATAGAACCAATAATTTAAATTGATGTCTGACTGGATCAGAGATTATTAATATGATTAATTACGATTACGCTAATAGAAATTAGTTCTAAGTGGTGTTAAGATCATTAATAATTATGTATTTATTACTCATTGGAAGCTGACTGCGAATATAATTTAAATATACAAATATATAAATATCATAATGTAACTGGATGTTTGAGACATTCTATCTGTGTTTTATTTCCTCATCAGAATTTGTTCATCAATATAGATCTCTCTTGGAGTTACAGTATATATGTGTAATTAATTGATTTAGTATATAAGATAAAAGTCTATAACCTTTTCCTATAGAGGTGTCTATTAATCTATGTATGAAGGTCATTATACTTAATATCATTATATGATATAAAAAAGTGAGCTATTTATAAACAAGTGAATATAAATATTATCAAGATATTAATACCTGTTATTTTGGCAGTATGGGAGTACAGGTTGAGTATCCCATATCCAAATATTCCGAAATACGGAATATTCCGAAATACGGACTTTTTTGAGTGAAAGTGAAATAGTGAAACCTTTGTTTTTTGATGGTTCAATGTACACAACCTTTGTTTAATACACAAAGTTATTAAAAAATATTGTATTAAATGACCTTTAGGCTGTGTGTATAAGGTGTATATGAAACATAAATGAATTGTGTGAATATACACACACTTTGTTTAATGCACAAAGTTATAAAAAATATTGGCTAAAATGACATTCAGGCTGTGTGTATAAGGTGTATATGTAACATAAATGCATTCTGTGCTTAGATTTAGGTCCCATCGCCATGATATCTCATTATGGTATGCAATTATTCCAAAATACGGAAAAATCCGATATCCAAAATACCTCTGGTCCCAAGCATTTTGGATAAGGGATACTCAACCTGTATTGCTTAGGAGTATTCAATGTTTAAAGATTTATGTTTATAATGAAGTAGTATTTGTCTAGTTAGTGAAACATATAACATAGAAATGCACATCTGAACTTGATGTCTGTCTAATAGACAGAAACAGATGTAATTAAGCTTAATTTAAGAATATTTTGATTAATGTACAACTCTGATAGATTGACTCAGTAAGCGTTGGATACGTTATTAATTTTGTTGTAATAATATGTTTTAATTACATACAGAATCTTTTTATCACGTGCAGCATATCAATTGAATATTTCAGTTTACTAAATAGATTCAGCTGTTGCAAGTAAAATCATTAGAAAGGGTATAAATATGTGATTGGAGAGAGGGGAGGTATCCGTCTTGAGGAAGTCTCCGGTTGCCAAGGAGACGAAACGCGTTGACGCCCACTTTCCACGTTCAGTCGTTTGGAATCAACCCGCTAATTGAGCCTGCACACGGCTCTCCACAGCTTCAACTTACTACGGCCTGATAAACGCCGGGCGCTTCAGCCGGCGGCTCTCAGCTGGAGCACTGCTTTCGATCTCTGTGCTGTACTACTGACGTCCAGGACTCCGTCTGCCCTCACTGAGTGACTGCTGCCGGCCTCCGCTGTGAGGTCTAACACCCGTGACGAGGAGTGAGTCCTTTGGAGATCCACGTACAGGTTATTAAAGATCACCATTTGCTCGGAACAGTGCCGTGGGAATTATACGGCAGTCCGTGAATCAGCTTTTAATAAGCTTTAAAAAGTATACTATACCCATATATGTGCACAGTTATAAAAACGGACCCTGTCTACTTAATATCTCAGGAACCAGCACCTGGGTAATTATACATCAATATCTGTAGAAGCTCTTCATTATAAGGCTGTGATTATTCCTTGCGGGACATTTTAATAATCACTGGGACGCCAGTGTGTGTTGATTTTATGTATTAAATATAACAAATTAGCCTTAATATATTGTGTGCTATACCGATTCTGGTTAATACTTAATAGCTATTTGTTGCAAACTATATGCTGCTTGTTCGTTTAAATTTTGTCACTTTTAAAGATTATTGAATATAAATTGATTTATACGTATCTTTGAGGTTCTACTGAGTCAATTATTCTACATGACAGACTGCACACTATAGATTGATATAGTTTGATACAGTGTACATATAGCGCGGAGTATATTTTTTTCTTTTTGTTTTCTATATTGTTGGCAACCTAGCTAGTGGTCTTACTCAGCTGCTTTTGTTTCACTATTAACCAACTAATAATTGCTATCAGCGCCGGAAGATAAACAGTTAGGGACATTTGTCCTGTTCTGTTTTTTCCCACAACCTTTTTTACACATCTGTATGTGTCTAATTATCACCTGGATATCCCCATCAATTGAGAAAACTTTTTAAGTACCCCTGAACGTTACAGAGAACACCCCAGGTGTTCTCTGTAATGCACCTAATATATACTTCACTAGAAGATTTCTCGTGCTAGTTCAACCCACCTATTGCATACACTGTATGACTACCTACCTTAGAATTTATCATAAATCGCATTTCCAATGCGATCAGGTGCAATGTTTGCGCCCAAGATCATATTACAGGATGTGATTTTACCGGTGTCATGTGAGCGGCCTTAGCAGGCACCGGGGCTCCAAAAAAAGCCTTACCCTGCAATGTTCTCCGAGAGCTGCCGCGGCTGCTGCCTATCATGGCCCCACTGACCGCACATGCATGGCGGGCCATTGACGTGACGGGGCAGGTTCCGGGGGAAGCCTCCGCCAGCTAACTATGTGATGCTTTGCATGCCTGAAGATGGTAAATCTGGCAGTATCGTATCCCCCATAGAAACATATGGGGACTGCGGCTGCTGTCGGGAATGGAGGGATCGCAGCAGGTATCGGAGATATCTGCTACCGTCTCTCTGGGATACTGAATATTGGGGGATACTAAATATTTGAGGTTAACCCCTCAAAAAACTTGATTTAGAAGCAAATATTCAATGATAAATGTTCCCCTAATTCTCTACAGTTAGGGATGCTCTGCATCATATGTTGTGCCGCGTGTGCACCGTTGTTTCAAGCACTCTGAGGCGTAATGGTGTTATGCAATATGTATACTGTAGCAGAGTAATACCTGGTAACTTTAACCTATAGACTGTTTCCCACGCTCCGGGTAGCGCTCAGCAAAATACCGGATGGCTTTTTGCTGCGGCCGTCCTACAGAGACACATGCAGAGCAATGTGTCAATTCACACGGAACGGCCCCGGCACTACTGCCGGTTTGCAGCCGGAAATATCCACTGAAAAGTCCTGCTGCCGTGCCGGGGCCGTGTCATCCTTGCAGACAGTGAACCGTGTGTGTGAATGGGATCTTTCACACACAGGTTTTTTTCAAGCCGGTGCTGCTGCTGCGCATGCACACAGCATTAAACAAGACTCAAAGCCGCTGTGTGTGAAAGACACTACCGGATGGTAAAAAGCCGGACAAAGTTTGTCCGGCACTTTGCCATCCGAGCAAATCCGCCAGAGCCGGATTAACGGGAGGGCGACAAGGGAGGTCGTCCCGGGGTGCCCACACACTGTCCCCAAAATGAGAAGATCACACGCAAGACTGCCAGACTGTGGCCAGCGGAAGCTGCACAACATGTATGAGCTGATCGCACCCAGGGAGCAGAGAGCAGTAGCTCCCCCGCAAGATGGGAAGCCACAACCAGGACTGGCTATAGAGCGGCAATCAAACAGCTGCCGAACGGGGTGCCAAGCCAGTGAGGGTGCAGCACGGCCGCATCCTGGGGTTACCGTTGTGAGTGACGCAGTGCCCGGAATCCAGATTACAACAACCCATCTCTGCTTGGCCCTGCCACCCCTACTACACTAACCAGTCTCGCATGCTGTTCCTCCCTGCCTCCCTGTTGCTTTTGCTAGCTCCAGGCTTCATATGTTGCTCTGCCACGGCTCTCTTAACATTCTGCCCGGCCTCGCAAGGTCTTTATTGCTTGATGCAGCCACCAGGAAAGAAGAGGATGGAGCAGATTACAGACGCCACAGCTGCTAACTTTTTAAAAAAAATTTAGTCAGCAGCAGTGATGGGATCACAGCAGAGGCACAGCAGAGCTTTACTGATCGCATTAGTGTCTCCGCACATTTATTAGCTTAGTGTGTCAGACTTTGCTGGCTGTCCCTCGTTAAAGTTTTGCACTAAATAATACAGCAGCCTCAATGCAGTCAGAATGACAGTCAGAGGCAGCACAGCGCGAACAGCCCGAAACTTCACATTGAAGTAGGTGCGTCTTCTTATCAAAATTAATGTTCATTATTTTCATGTTTACACACCAAAGCACATTAAACTCTATCAATTCACGATTCAAGATTCAATTGGCCATCTCACCCTTCCCACCTGTTTAATTTGTGTGCCATGTATATCTATCACACTGTATATACTGAGCTAGCTCTGAGAGACTTTGTATATTATATGTGTGTCTATATATGTGTGTGTGTGTGTGTGTGTGTGTGTGTGTGTGTGTGTGTGTGTGTGTGAATATCTGTCTTTCTATCTCTCCGTCTATCATCTCTCTCTCTCTCTCTCTCTCTCTCTCTCTCTCTCTATATATATATATTTATTTACAGTATTTGATAGAGGCCCCCACTAGTTTGTTGCCCAGGGGCCCCATCAGACCTTAATCCGGCCCTGAAAACCGCCTTGTGTGAAACAGCCCAATGGGTTTTGTAGAGCAGAATTGGAGTTACTGTGCTCATATTACTTTGGGAGGGGGAGGTATCTAGGTATAGGGAATTGGTCATCTAAACTGTGGGTAGAACACGATGAGGAAACGAAAAGTTGTTTTCTGAGGAGATGTTTTATTATGGTGAATGAAGCAAATTATCTTCAGACTGGCTAGGAAGTTGTTGAGGTAAGATTTAGTAGAAATTCGATACCACCAACAGGGGCGAATTAACACCTGAGGGGGCTTGTTTGTAGCGAGGACCCTTCTCTAAACGGCACCCCCCTCCAGTCCCACATCTTACCTTGTGTCGGCAAATGGATCCCTCCTCCTCCACGGTGCCATCTTTCCATGATATTTGAGAAAATGGGTCATGTGCACAAGAGAACAAGGGCTCTGGCACAGTGCCAGAGTCTTTGCTTTCACTGCTCAGTGCCATCTTTCAAAAGAAGATGGCACCACAGAGGAGGAGGGGCCTGCTTTCCTTAAGAAGGTAAGTATACTTTTGGTAGTGGGTGTGTGGAGTAGGTGACCCCTGGACCCAGGGGTCCATATGCACCGCACACCTTGCACCCATTATACATATGCCTATGAGTGTGATAGGATATGCTGTCCTGTGGTAGGATATGATGTCCTATTAAGCTTCTACTGAGATCCATAGTGACATACATATATGATCTTAGTTATACATTTTCTATAGGCAAGAAGAGTACATCACATCTTATTCCAATAGATCTCTGTGCTGCGTGTGATACTGTTGACCACTCTCTTCTCATACAAAAAACTACAATCCCTTGGTCTTCAGGACACAGCCCTTTCTTGGTTCCTAGTCTACCTATCTAATCGCTTTTTCAGTATTCACATCTCTGAATCCACTTCCTTTTTGTGAACTCTATCTGTTGGAGTACCGCAAGGCTCAGTCTTAGGTCCTCTGCTTTTCTCTATCTATAACACATCTCTTGTCAAACTAATCAACTCTTTTGGATTACAGTGTTATCTGTACGCGGATGATACTCAAATCTACAGGATGCAGTTAATTTGCTGGAGGTCGGGATCCCATCGTTAAGGATACCGACGTCGAAATCTTGACAGACGAAAATGTCAATAGCCGGAATCCCTGCGCACCAGGGCTATTGCTATTCGTCCCTTGCAAGGGGCTTCTTAGCATTCACCCCACTGCCGGCATTCTGGCCGGCGGGCTGACGCTGTCAGGATATGGACGCCAAACGCTACCTATCCTCCCAGATTTGTCACCATCTGTATTGGTCCGTGTCACTGAATGCCTTTCTGCTGTTTCATCTTGGATGTCATCTCTACATCTCAAACTTAATATTTCCAAAACAGAATGAATAATATTTCCACCGGCCAATAGTACTTACATACCTGATATCTCTATCACTGTTGATAACTCGACAATCAACCCTACCCCACAAGCTCGCTGCCTAAGTGTCATCCTGGACTATGTGAACTGTCCTTTGTTTCCCACATTCAATCTGTCTCAAAATCATGTTACATACTGTACATCTAAATAACATATCCAAAATACAACCATATTTTACACAAAATACTGCAAAAACCCTAATCCAGGCACTCGTTATATCCCGCATTGATTATTGCAATAGTCTCTGCCATGACTCACTGATGTGTTTGGTTGTGAGCTCGGGCTATACTGAGGTGCTGGGTGAGAGTCTAGAGTACCTGGGCAGAAACTAGGAAGTGTTATATAGTTCTCATGCTGTGCATAAACTAGACTGAGAAGAGGACAGGACAGTACTATACTGAATCTAGTACTAGTACTGAGAGCTGAAATGGACTGGATTGCTGGATTGCGGAGCGGTATCAGCTAATCAAACTCAGATACTGGCATGCAGAGCAGTACCAGTTACACAGGATTGCTGGATTGCGGAGCGGTATCAGCTATACAAACTCAGATGCTGGGATGCAGAGCAGTACCAGCTACACAGGACTGCTGGGATGTGGATCAGTACAAGCTACACAGGAATGCTGGGTTGCAGAGCAGTACCAGCTACACAGATTCAGATACTGGCATGCAGAGCAGTACCAGTTACTCAGGATTGCTGGGTTGCGGAGCGGTATCAGCTACACAAACTCAGATGCTGGGATGCAGAGCAGTACCGCTTACACAGGACTGCTGGGATGTGGGTCAGTACAAGCTACACAGGATTGCAGGGTTGCGGGGCAGTACCAGCTACACAGATTCAGATACTGGGATGCAGAGCAGTACCAGTTACACAAGATTGCTGGAATGCGGAGCAGAACCAGCTACACAGACTTAGATCCTGGGATTTGGAGCAGTACCAGCTACACTGGATTGCTGGGTTGCAGAGCAGTACCAGCTACACAGACTCATATGCTGGGATGCAGAGCACTACCAGCTATGTTAGGACTGCTGGGATGTACAGTACCAGCTATATCAGGAATGCTGGGATGAACTATACCAGCGATAATAGGAAAGCTGGGATGGACAGTGCCAGCTATTGCAGGAACACTGGGATGGACAGTACCGACTATTGCAGTAACACTGCAATGTTGCAGTACCAGCTATTGCAGGAACACTGGGATGTTGCAATAACCTTTCACTGATGTGCTGAAGGCTTTGTTTAGCACTTGCCCCATAGCAATATGAACAGGGCTGAAGTTCTACATATATGCCACAGGCAGGTACATTACCTACAGAGCCATATTCTAACACATTCTGTCTCCATTGTGTATTAGTCCCATGTTTTTATTTGTGGTGAGGGAATGGTTGGGGACAAAGCAGGGGTGGTTTAAGAGAAGTAAGGTCCCCTTCCTCTCTGGCAATGAGCTTTATGTGCGGGCACCATGTTCCTGGGGACATCTCTATTGCGCATGTACAATTCACTGGGAAAATGGCTGTAGTAGCCATTTTCCCAGTGTTTTATGTTTACAACGCCGGCTGCTGCCGGAGGACTCCAGAGGGGTAAGTATAATTATATGGGTGCACGGTGTGCGTTGTGAACCCCCCTGAGGTTCACACCTTGCACCCATTACTGATATACCTATGGTATACAGAGGGTTAGGGGTCTCTGCATGTTTAATTTGTACAGGGCTCCACAATTTCAGTGCCTCTATAGGGGAGGGCAGGGGAAGTGGTGAATTTTAAGTAGAGTAGCCCTCTGCAAGCTTGTAATATAACATAAAAAGTTGTTGTTTTTTGGGCCTAATTCAGAGGATATTTGGCCTAATTCAGAGTTGTACGCTATGCTGATGTTTTCGTAATTGAGCAATTATCGGCAGGCTACACTTGCGCCATCATCATATTGCACATGTGTAAAGGTGCCTTTGCGAGTTCACTCACAGTGAGGATGTCTTTGCAGAGTGATTGACAGGAAGGGACCATTTGGGGGCCGTAATAGGGAGCAGTGGCAAAATCGCAGGCATGTCATTGCCAATTTCGGGGCACGTAACTGACGTCAGCTGCGATCATGTATGCAGAGAAACATGGCACCTGCTTCGCTACTGCCGCAACCAGTCTACATGGCCATAGACCTAGTCGAGCAGTCAAAGCTCCACCCTGCTGTGTGTAGGCTGCATATGTGTACTTGGTTGCAAATATGTTTGCGATCACTCCGGTGGGCGTCTCTTTTCATTTTTGGCACAGCTTCACTTGCTAATATTAGCAGCTCCGAAGCCTAGAAAATCACACTTGCAATTGCATTGGCGTACAACTCTGCATTAGGCCCTTTATCAGTTTATTTTACAACAAACTGACCTTTGTTGATAAATTATATGTCCTCTCAGATAATTGGAAGATGCTATAGTTTAGGACTTGAGGACGTTACCTGTGATTCATACTTTAATCTCCTGATAACTTCTTCTTTAAATGCCAGAACCTCAATCGGCGTGTCTTTACAGGAAAATTTAGCCATTGTTTCAGGTCCGTAGCCAGCAGGGAAGTTTGGAAACATGGAAGGATTGAGGAATTCGCTCCGGGCGCACACGTATGCTTCTCCGCGGAGCAGTGAAATTACCGACCATGTCACTGGGGCTACGATCGCTCTCCCAATGATAGACCCAAACAGTAAGAAAGTAGCTGGAGCAGAACAGTTCTTCATCGCCCTTTTTCGGCACTCTGCTACTAGATTCCACGTGTGGTTGTTTAACATTATCCCAATGAGAAATAAGACAAGCGCTGGGACTCCAATTGCGGCCAATCCATACATATAGTTCCTCCCTGGAGAACAAGGGCAGTGGAACGCCACCACTGAAAACAACTCCTGACTGCCCACGGTTCCCAGCGCAATCAGTCCATTAAATATCATCACATCTTTGCTCTTGAAAAACAGAGCTAAGAATTTAAAGTTCTCGGCTATTATTGCGGCCATTGTTCTTCTCTGGTTTTAAGATCCAATTATTATTATTTTTTTATGTAATCTCTGTGAAGAAGAACAAAAAAAAAATTCAATACAAATTAAGACAATTGACCAAACTAGGTTTCTTTAAAATGATTTTGTAAATCTATTTCTAGTGTAGGACCGCCTTCCCAACGCCTCAGACTTCCCCTCTCATGTCTGTTTCCTTCTGATTTCTGCTTGCTATCCCTACCAGAGGAATAATCTCTTAAAATAGTGATGTTGTAAATGGGAATGAGAGAAACAAGTAAGGCATAGACTGAAAACAATGAAAGTTCGAAACTAGATTATTATATAAAGAAAACAAACAGCTGTTATAATGCTTCACTTTAAAGAAATGAAAAACAGTTGTGTTGTCATAAACTGTGCGATGGAACTTTTACAGTTGTCATGACCAAAGATGTCTGCCCCTCACCCATATAACTGAAAAATACCATGCATAGACATAGGGCTTAATTCAGACCTGGTCGCACGCAGGCGTTTTTTTGCACTGCTGCGCCCAGGTAATCGCTGCCTACAGGGGAGGGAGTAATCGTTGTGCAGGTTTGCGAAGGGCTGTGCAGTGAGCTGCACAAACAAAAGTTTGTGCCGATTCTGCATAGCCCAGGACTTACTCAGCCACTGCGACGATCCGGGCCGATGCTGACGCCGAACGACGGGCACACCTGTGTTTTTCCAGGCACTCCCTGAAAACGGTGAGTTGACGCCCACGAACGCCTACTTCCTGTCAACTTTCTTGCGATCACCGGTGCGCTCGCTTTCTTCGTAAGTTCTGTCGCTGCCCGGCGATCCCCGTCGCCAGCGGCCGACGCACCTGCGCATTGCGGTGCATGCGCTGTCCAGATCCAATCGCACGGCTGCGAAAAAAGGCAGCGTGCAAACGGGTCTGAATGACCCCCATAGCCAGGTAGCTGCAGCAGTATACATATTGGGGGCACTCAATCACCCACAGCACCGGCTCCTGTGATCACAACTTAATATCCTTTATATAAGCTATACATTGGAAAACTGTGCACAGTTTGTATATAGCTTTTTGCATCAGTACACAGATATCTTTGCTGAGCAGTCCCAAAGCTCTGCTATATTCCACATGTATAAAATTATTATTTCCGTCCCTGACAGACTAAATACTGGATTGAATATTTTAGAAAATACACCATGACAATTTACCACTGGATACATCAGAGGTGGTTTGCTAGACTTCGGGCAAATACAGTTACACACTGCCCCTTAAGCTGGTCACACACTGACTGATACACTCAGTCAGCACTAAGATCACATTAGTGCCTGTTACTGCAGTTGGCAGACGTCTGTACATTAACATTTACTAATATAGCACCAGCACATCAATTCTGTTGAATTTTACAATTGGTAAAAGAAAACAGTAATAAAACAGGGCTGGGTAATAACAGGCAGACATAGGGGGAAATTTACTAAGCTCCCGATTTTGACCGATATGGTGTTTTTTCTTCAAAGTGTCATCTCGGGAATTTACTAAACTCAAATCTCGGCAGTGATGAGGGCATTCGTATTTTTTTGGAACTCAAAGAAAAAAATTACGAATGAATACACCATCGGTCAAATAAGCCTGTTATTTGGTAGAACTCGGTAATTTACTAAAAAGTGTAATTCACAAACACTGCCAGCAATAGCCAAACACTGCCGTTAAAAAAAATACAAATCGTAAAAAAATGCTAAAATAAAACAGACCTGCTTTTTTTTACCGTGTTCTGATAGGCATGCACGGATCCATGAGATCCGTGCATGTTTATCAGTGGGAAGGGGTGGGAAAGTGTTAAATTTGCTGGAAAAAAATGCGTGGGGTCCCCCCTCCTAAGCAAAACCAGCCTCGGGCTTTTTGAGCCGGTCCTGGTTGAAAAAATATGGGGGGAAAAAATGACAGGGGTTCCCCCATATTTAATCAACCAGCACCGGGCTCTGCGCCTGGTCCTGGTTCCAAAAATACGGGGGACAAAAAGCGTAGGAGTCCCCCGTATTTTTGAAACCAGCACCGGGCTCCACTAGCCAGGTACATAATGCCACAGCCGGGGGACACTTTTGTATTGGTCCCTGCGGCCCTGGCATTACATACCCAACTAGTCACCCCTGGCCGGGGTACCCTGGAGGAGTGGGAACCCCTTAAATCAAGGGGTCCCCCCCTCCAGCCACCCAAGGGCCAGGGGTGAAGCCCGAAGCTGTCCCCCCCATCCAAGGGCGGCGGATGGGGGGCTGATAGCCTTTTTGTAAAAGTCGGGGAAAGGGGTCCCATGTGAAAACATGGGGCCCCTTTCAGTGCGTGGTCGGGTGTCCGTTTTTTTATTTTGCAAAGTACGTGGATTATACAAAGAACAGAAGAGGACCGATCTACACTGGATTATGTGAGCATATTTTTTTTCACAGGTACCCTATGGATTCTACATGGAGAAGAGGACCGACCCTCGTGTGAACATAGGTAAGTATGTATGTTTGGAGGTGTGCATGTATGTAATAAACTTATACTTTCAAGGTGTGTGTCTCCTGTTTTTATTGGGGTATTTTTTTAGTAGTAGTACAACAGGTACCAGCGGGCCCGGTTTTCTACTGCATGCTGGTACTTGTGGTTCTCCAAGTACCAGCTTGCGGGGGAGGCTTGCTGGGACTTGTAGTACTGCTACTAAAAACAATATTAACATTTTTACAAAAAGGCTATCAGCCCCCCATCCGCCGCCCTTGGATGGGGGGGGGGGCAGCCTCGGGATTCACCCCTGGCCCTTGGGTGGCTGGAGGGGGGGGACCCCTTGATTTAAGGGGTTCCCACTCCTCCAGGGTACCCCGGCCAGGGGTGACTAGTTGGGTATGTAATGCCAGGTCCGCAGGGACCAATATAAAAGTGTCCCCCGGCTGTGGCATTTTGTACCTGACTAGTGGAGCCCGATGCTGGTTTCAAAAATACGGGGGACCCCTACGCTTTTTGTCCCCCGTATTTTTGGAACCAGGACCAGGCGCAGAGCCCGGTGCTGGTTTATGAAATATGGGGGAACCCCGGTCATTTTTCCCCCCATATTTTGTGAACCAGGACTGGCTCAAAGAGCCCGAGGCTGGTTTTGTTTAGGTGGGGGACCCCACACATTTTTGGGGGGGATTTTTTAAAAATGTACTTTTTTATACGAAAGGTGCACAATGAAGCCCAGCACGGATCTCACAGATCCGGCCGAGATTCATTGTGTTAATGTCGGCAGTGTTTTACAATTCACTCCCGTAAAACACTGCCAAAAAATACGAATGACATCGACATCGGAAAATTCGAAAATGCAGAATACGACAGCTTAGTAAATTAGTCGTAATAAATTCAAAAAGTTGCAAGTTTACACTTTCGATGTCATTCGTGTTTGAACTTTAACCTCATTCGGAAAAATACGAATTTTAGTAAATTTACCCCATAGAGAGAAGAGAATGCTTCTTGCAAGTTTTCAGTCTATAGGGGGATTCAGGCAAATTGCAGTGAATCTGATCTAAAAACAAGGCCCTCAAAATCTTTCAGTTGGTTTTATTCAAATAATTTCCAACACGCAGAGATCCACTACAGTATTTGTTAAAGTGTCACCAACTGTACTCACAACACAGAACAGTACTGTACATTAGCCATACAACTTAGGGGTTAATCATACCTGATCGCTGCTGTGGTTTTTTTTTTTTTTTGCACAGTGGGCGATCAGGTACTAACTGCGCATGCACCGCAATGTGCACGCGCGTCAGACAACAACAAAGGGCATCGCCGGTCAGCGTCAGGATGATGCGAAAAATCCGATCACGCGGGCGTTCGCAAGGTGATTGACAGGAGGAGGCCGTTTGTGGGTGGCAACTGAGCGTTTATTGGGAGTGTCTGGAAAAACGCAGGCATGCTTTAACGTTTTCAGGGAGGTTGTCTGATGTCAGCTCAGGCCCCGGTCAGCCTGTTCTCATCGCGGGTGTAGTATGGCTGACCGGCGGTCTCCTGACCGCCGGTCAGCTTACCGACGCCGGGATCCCGGCGGGGAGGGGCGAGTGCAGCAAGCCCCTTGCGGGTTCACTGCGCTCGCCACGCTGCGGGCTCGGTGGTGACCTGCGGTCGCCACGGGTTCTATTCCCACTCTTTGGGTGTCGTGGACACCCACGAGTGGAAATAGTCCCTGTTGGTCGGTATGCTGACCATCGGGATACTGAGCCGGCGGGATGGTGGAGGAGGTCATGTGACTGTCGGTCAGCAGACCGCCGGTCACATGAATATCACCCCTCATCGCACTGTAGGAGTAAGTCCTGGGCTGCACAGAGACTGCACACAGTGGATTTTTGCAGCTCAGCATACACATGGGATCGCACACTTGCACGGCGAATTTACACTCTGCCTGGGGGCGGCGACTATCTGAACGCAGGACAGCAGAGTTAGCAGCCCAGTGATCAGGTCTGAATTACCCCCTTAATATGTAAACTCTTCATGGCAGGGCCCTCCACCCTCTTATTCTTCCCTAGCAGAACCATAACTAAGCATGTGCGGAGTGTGCCACCGCACATAGGCCCTCATTCCGAGTTGTTCGCTCGCAAGCTGCTTTTAGCCGCTTTGCACACGCTCACTGGGAGTGAATCTTAGCATAGTAAAATTGCGAACGAAAGATTAGCAGAATTGCGAATAGACACTTCTTAGCAGTTTCTGAGTAGCTCCACACTTACTCGGCAACTGCGATCAGTTCAGTCACTTTCGTTCCTGGTTTGACGTCACAAACACTCCCAGCGTTCGCCCAGACACTCCCCCGTTTCTTCAGACACTCCCGCATTTTTCCCCAGAAACTGCAGCGTTTTTTCGCACACACCCATAAAACGGCCAGTTTCCGCCCAGAAACACCCACTTCCTGTCAATCACATTACGATCACCAGAACGAAGAAAAAACCTTGTAATGCCGTGAGTAAAATTCCTAACTGCACAGCAAATTTACTTGGCGCAGTCGCAGTGCGAACATTGCGCATGAGCAATTAGCGGAAAATCGCTGCGATGCGAAGAAAATTACCGAGCGAACAACTCGGAATGACCACCATAGAGCTGCAGGGTAGGGGGCGCTGTTGGTGGCACTTGTTAATTATGTTTTTATTACTTACACTTATAGTTTTTCCTCATCTTTGAAGCATGGCTTCTTCTTTCCACCCGTTTCCTTCCCCCACCCCTTCAATCACTAATGCCTTTACTTAACTTGTGAGCTGTCCTTTAAATTATTATATTTAAAAATGCTGACATACGTGGTATTCAAACCCATAGCATGTGGCATTGTAGTCAGACACTCTATTAATTGAGCTATCTGACCCCCTTCACAGAAAGCTATAGAATGCTAACTATTGAACTATTTGAATCTCACCTTTTATTTTGTGAAAAAAATAATCAGCATTACTGCTGAACATATCTATGTAGTGTGTGGCTGCACTCTACATAGTTCTGGTCAATTGCAATGCTGATTAATTTTTACTAAGTACAAGTAGCTTCATATAGTTAGAAATCTTAAAGTTCTTACACAGGATCAAATAGCTCAATTAGTTGACTGGAATTCATCAGGTTATGAGTCTGAATCCTGGATATACGTACCAGAATACTGAAATGTGTTATTTAATAAAGGCATAAAAGAGGATGTGTCTAAATACAATTTCATTCAGTGTTCTATAATAAATGTGTGTATAATTATATATATTTAGTCCACTACTATATATTTACAGACACTGGACATAGCATAGGCTTGAGCCTGGTCACACAAGTACATAACTTAAAATGAACAAATTAAACGTAAATGTCTTAGCACACTCTGTGCTCAACAGTTATTCTGCTGCAATGACCTGCAGCCACCATCCGCCATGCTCTTCTGGCACAGCCAATGTCCACAGTCCTTGGCACTATAAAACTGCAGCCTACTCGTTGGCCTCTAACTGGCATCAGTGCCAATAACTATGGGTGTGTGGGAGTATTAAACTCCTTTCCTGCTTCTGACTTCCTGCTGGCTCTAGGTGGGCTGGAATACCCAGAATTCTATTTTTCCACTTTGAACTGTGAAATCCAGAAAGCTTGGAGTTCCAAATTATTAATGCAGGTGCAGAATGTGAAGGTCTTGTTTCCTGTCTCTTGAAGGGAGCTGATCCCATAGAAATGTGGGCAATTGTGGAGAGACACAAGCCCTCTCACCACAATATATAATGTGGAAAGGTGCATCATAGCATCGTCTTTCTCTGGGATCCGTTTTGTCTTCCCCACGAGAGCATGCGCCTTCTGTCCTTATTTGAAAAATAGGAAGTATGGTGGGGGATTCCAATACTCTTTCAGGCACAGGGAACCAAAAAGTCTAGTTCCCTAGCTTTATCCAGTGCTTCACTCCGCTCCCTTGTCGCCTTCTCCCCTTCAGTGACTCTAAGGGGCCTATTTACTAAGCCTTGGAGAATGATAAAGTACCGGCCAATCAGCTCTTAACTGCCATGCTACAGGCTGAGTTTGAAAAATGTCAGTTAGGAGCTGGTTGGTTGATACTTTACCTCTCACCAAGGCTTAGTAAATAGACCCTTAACTCTGTTTGCTAGCCCTTATGTTGGCTACAGGAATACAGAATGAACCCGCCTCTGAAAACTCCTGCTAGCTTCAGTGCATACTTTCCTACTTAGACTCACAATATTTCAGGTAGTCCCCAGCACTACCGGAGAGTAGGCAAATCTCTTGCATCCCGCCCACTTCCTAATGATGTGGGCAGGATGTGAAGATATTATGAGGAATCTCAGGTCCGTATGGAGGGTGCAGGCAGAGACGGCCATAGGCATAGGCAAACTAGGCAATTGCCTAGGGCATTTGATATGCCTAGGGGCATCAGCAGCTTCTGCTGATTAAAATGATATGTGGCATGCCTATATTCTGTGGGTAGCATTTCATATGCAGATATAGCCACAGTCTCACACAGTATATAGGCATGCTGCATATCATTTTAATCAGCAGAAGCTGCTTGTGCATCCTAGCCACATTGCAATGCAAATAAGATGCATTTTCATTAAAAAAAGGTGCCAGATGTTAGCATTGTGGCAATATTTATGAGGACACATCTGTATCCAAGTAGAGGCAGAGGTCACAGTGTTAGTGGCAGTGTGATTGCTGTGTGCATGTGAGTGGGTTGGTTGTGCAGTAGTGTTCGGAATATGTGTAAGGAGCATTATGTGTGTCATGTAAAAATGCATTAATAATGTGCAACATGTGTAAGGGGCACTATGCATGTCATTATGTGTATAAGGGCATTAATAATGTGCGGCATATGTGTAAAAGGGTACTACTGTATATGTGTCATTATGTGTATAGGGGCACTAAAAATGTGCAGCAAATGTGTAGGGGGCACTATGTGTGTCATTATGTGTATAAGAGCATTCATAATGTGCGGCTTATGTGTAAGGGACATTATGTGTAAAAGGGCATTAATAAAGGTTGTCATAATGTGTAAGGTGCATTATGTTTATAAGGACATTAATAATGTGTCTCATATGTGTAAGGGGCATTACTGTGTGGAATTATGTGTATAAATGCATTACTAATGTGTGGTATTATGTGTTTAAAATGCTCTACTGTGTGGCGTTGCGTATAGAAAGGGCACTACTGTGTCATCTAATGTGAATAAAGAGCAATAGGGTGTGATGTAATGTGAATAAGGGACTCTACTGTGAGTAGTAAAGTTTATAAGGTAAAGAGATACTACTGTGGGATGTAATATGAATTATGAACACTATCGCATGATCAAATGTGAATGAAGTTGCAGTACTGTGTGGTGTAATTGGAATTGGAATTACTATTGTGTGGCCATGCCCCTTGCCAGGTAAAACACACCCCTTTATGGGCTGTGCGCCAAATGTGCAAACTGTTCCTATTTAAAATATAGGGGGTACAAACAACAAAATAAGGACTGCTATGGGTAAGGGGAGATGGTGCTGGGAAAGAGGCGCAAGGTCAGAGGCGGAACCAGTGGTGGTGCTAGGGGGCACCAGCCAAAATCTTGCCTAGGGCATCATATTGGTTAGGGCCAGCTCTGGGTGCAGGGATAAAATGACACAATTCAGACCCGTAAATCACAGCATTTAGAAACAATGGGGGTGGGACCTAATGACATGGAGAGCTGGCCCCACACCAAAACAGACAGGAACATCCAGAGGCGGATTGGCCATAGGGCTAACAGGGAAGATTCCCGGTGGGCCGACGCATCAGTGTGGCCTGTTTTGTTTGAGGACATGTTGGTCCTTTTTATAGACCTAATGAATAAGATGCTAAATAATTTGCATACAGGTTGAGTCTCCCTTATCCAAAATGCTTGGGACCAGAGGTATTTTGGATATGGGATTTTTCCGTATTTTGGAATAATTGCATACCATAATGAGATATCATGGTGATGGGGCCTAAATCTAAGCACAGAATGCATTTATGTTACATATACACCTTATACACACAGCCTGAAGGTCATTTTATCCAATATTTTTTATAATTTTGTGCATTAAACAAAGTGTGTGTACATTTACACAATTCATTTATGTTTCATATACACCTTATACACACAGCCTGAAGGTCATTTAATACAATATTTTTAATAACTTTGTGTATTAAACAAAGTTTGTGTACATTGAGCCATCAAAAAACAAAGGTTTCACAATCTCACTCTCGCTCAAAAAAGTCCGTATTTCGGAATATTCCGTATTTCGGAATATTTGGATATGGGATACTCAACCTGTATATGAAAATGACTTTGCCACTTAGCCTGTGATTGCAGATGATCTAGTGTATCTCTGCCTGCCTGCTTGGCTGACATATAAGATTGAGTGAATAGTGATTTGGATACAGTTGGTGTAATAAGCAAGAAAATATATCTTTCTAAAGAATTATATAGTTTCCTAAATTCTGAAGGTGTATCATATAATGTGCTCATAATATTTAATTTTATTCCTTTTTAACTTCCCCCTTGATGCTGGACATCCCCACTATCTGGAAAGTCTTGGGGGGAGGGTGCTGCTGCCATGGCCCATGGCTAGACCTTACACCTCTGGTGCTGCCCATGTGGGGCCACTAGTACAAATTTTTCCAGGGCCGCTTTTTGTTCCCAATCCGTCCCTAGGAACATCTGAGCTTCTCCCGAAGAAGAGATGAAAAAGTAGGCAAGTATGCTTCAGTGAGATGTCCTACCTTGCCCCTGTTATCTGCGGCCGGCACAGGAGGGGGAACATTAGACGATGTCGCTCATAGAGCGACATCGTCTAATGTGTATGGACCTTTAGAAAGCAGATAAAGAAGATAATTTTTTTTATTGTGCCATTATTTTACTTGCCAACTCTATTTGTATCACATAAGGAGCACCTCTCAATGATATTACAGCTGTAGACATCAATCTGCTAAGAAATATGATATTGCACCAACCTGTACGTACTTACACTGTCACACAACATATGACTGTCCTGAGTGTTGCAGAACTTAAGAGACCCATACACTAGAACGATAATGCCCGATTTCATCCGATTTCAGGCATTTGGGCCGATATATCGGGTGAAATCGGGCATTTTGGAGGTGTTTCCAATCCGATGCGCGTTCCCGTGAGCATCAGATTGGATCCCCTAGATTGAATGTGCTGCACTAACGATCATGTCCGATCCTGCAGGCATGTATCGTATGCGATCCTGCCGCCCGGGAAGCTGTCGGGCAGTTCATGGGAAATCGCCTCCAACTTCAGCCTCAGACATATCGTTGTAGTGTATGGGGCCCTTAAGCTTGGTTATACAATGGATAAGATGGCCTGGCTAACCGCAAATTCTAAAAGCATAGGAAAAACTAAAGCGGATCCAGAAAACATCTTAGTAAAGCAACCTGTTGACTTTATTTTTCGGTCTGTTGACAAAGAAATCTATTCTACTCTTTTTTAATGGCAGCCAGTTGTTGTTTATCCCCTCAGGACAGGACAGCAACAGCTGAATGTGAAATTCTCACTTTCATGTTTTATGTAACATGTAATATGTTTGTAGCAGAACAACGCCCAGAGCCAGGTATTCCTTTTGTATGTTTGCATGCAGTTGTCCTGTACATGTACAAACAGGCGTGAAAAACTATCCAGGATATTACCTGGGGGAGAAAATGAAAAATAAATCAGAAAGTAATCATTAGCATTCTGCAATATATATATATATATATATATATATATATATATATATATATAATTTATAATATATCTGTAGTATATCTTATATATATATATATATATATATAACAGGGTGATTCAAAAGTCGCAGACTCGCAGTACACCCTTTTGTTTCAACAACTGTGCAGGAAATGGGAAAACTGAATACTCCAGTAAGGTATGAGTGAGGTGGGCTATCTTTTAGGGTATGTACCGAACATGGGCGCCATCTTGAAATCGGCCATCTTGAATTTGAATCTAACTTTTTTCAAATGGAAAGGGGAACATGTAGCATGTCAAACAATATCGCGGAATTTGCTGAAAAGTTTATTGCTGCAAACAGATTTGAAATAGCAGTTATGGTTCAAAAATGACAACACTTTTTTGTTGCAGGTAACTGAAGATGGCTTTGACAAAGGAGGAGAGAATTGAGGTCATTTTGATGTCTGGAGAACAAAGTTTCCGTGTCATAGCTGCAGATTTTAACAACGGGCACCCAGAAAGACCTCCAATTTCACATAGCACATGTGCCTAATTTCCAAATTCAGAGAAAATGGGACTGTGGCTGACACAGTGGCTGACGACACAGTCCCAGTTTCTCGGAATTTGGAAATTAGGCACCTGACAGTGTTATGTGAAGTTGGAGGTCTTTCTGGGTGCCGGTTGTTAAAATATGCAGCTATGACATGGAAACTTCATTCTCTTGACATCAAAATTACCTCAGTTCTCTCCTCTTTTGTCAAAGCCATCTTCAGACATGTCACTGAAACGTCGACCATACCAGCGCTGGTGTCGTCTATTTATTTCTGAGTGCCACCTAGTCTATCTATCTATCTATCTATCTATCTATCTATCTATCTATCTATCTATCTATCTATCTATCTGTATATATATATATATATATATATATATATATACCTGACCGACACTTCACTTAGGATGACCAAAATACATACCTGGGTGCCCTCTCGGGAAACAAATCCAATACTACTTCTAGATCAATGTATACTGTGTATAATGTATAAAATGCTTCTAGATTAATGTACATCATATATAAAATGTTCAGGCATATGTACAGCTTGCCCATCGGTTGCTGGGCCCTATATTTACCATGGGAACTGCACACACCACACATTACAAGAAAGCTTAACCAAATAAATATGTCTATATGCAGCATAAAGGTAAACGATATTGTTCCCTGACTTTCCACTGTGACTTTGTTCATATCTTTTCATTATCTTTTATTTATTTTGCACCAGCATAAAATCAGTTCATCTGAACACCTTTGACTAAAGCATAAAACAATGATTGGGATGAACAGATATAGCTAGCAAACAGGATACGGTTGTTAGGTCGACACAGCTTAGGTTAACAGTCATTAGGTTGACCACTGAAGGTCGACATGGTCAATAGGTCGACATGGTCATTAGGTCGACAATGTACTAGGTCGACAGGTCAAAAGGTCGACATGAGTTTGTAAAAAAATGTTGCCATTCTTTGGATTTTTCCATACTCGACAATCCATGTGGACTACGATTGGAACGGTAACCTGTGCCAAGCGAAGCGAGGCACCTTGCCCGAAGCATGGCGAGCGAAGCGAGCCATGCGAGGGGACACGGTGCACTAATTGGGGTTCCCTGTCACTTTACAAAGAAAATTACACCAAAAACAGTCCAAAAACTCATGTCGACCTTTTCGCCTGTCGACCTAATTCCCATGTCGACCTAATGACTGTCGACCTAAGTTGGGTCGACCCAACGACCCATACCCCTAGCAAACACATCAGTAATTCCCGAGATGCTAGTCTCAATGTACTAACTCACTAATATATGTGCTTTGATACAGATCAATGCCCTCAAAGGGGTTTGCTTACTCCTAAATATTTAATTATATTTTTCTTTAAAACTCATAATGGAATATAGATTTTTTTTCTCCGTTGCTGTAAAATGCAGTAATGACACGTGAACAAAACTGTTAATGCATATTCTAAGGGAGTATGCTAGGTATACTGTATATGGGAGGAGGTGTTGCTATTGCTGTAAATGCAGCTGAACTAATTGGTGTTAAAAAATATCATTATAATAATAATTGTATCCAGATCCCCTTTCTGTATTGTAGTTGGTAAGTTTGAAAAGAGGATCTGCACTTATTGAGGGTGATTCTTATGAGATGTGCGATACTGTATATGCTAAACGGTAGCGTCACATAATAATAATAATAATAATAATAATAATAATAATAATAAAGAAGAAGAATAATGTATTATTATTATTATTATTATTATTATTATTATTATTATACACCAGAGCAATTTTAAAATTCGGCACATCTAGCAGTGCAGAAACACGAGCTGGTTATTGATACATTGGGGGAAATTTACTAAGGTGGGAGATTTTTAGAACTAGTGATGTTGCCCATAGCAACCAATCAGATTATATCTATTATCTGCTAGAAGCAGCTAGATAAATGGTAAGTAGAGTCTGATTGGTTGCCATGGGCAACATCACCAGTTCTAAAAATCTCCCACTTTAGTAAATTTCCCCCAATTTGTCGGTAGTCCTGTAATCTCGCATCTGAACAGCACGGGCGGTGCAGACACAAGGATCTCACGTCTTGCAGTATTTTCTGAGCAGTCTGCAGCCAGCAGCTGACTGAACAAGGGAGGAACTGATCATTATTAACAGGATATAACAGAACCACATTCTATGCATACACACTAGGCTTATGGCCTTAACACTTATTTTTTAAAGCCCAAGATGTAACTTATGTCTCTTCAGCTAACAGAATGTGAGTGAGGTAGTGATTATAGGAAAGCATTAGTCAGTATTTTCCAAAGATCAATATCTCTGTCTCTATGTAGCTCAGTATGTCAGTAGCATTAATACATTTTATGGAAATATCCTTGTTTAGTAACAGATCCTACCGGCTACAAAGTAACAACTCCTTCCCAAGGCAGAATATACATCACAGCGACTGGGTATTAGCAAACAGTAAAGAGACAGAACCCCAGCTCACTGTTATCTGCCCCCCTGTCATGTATTCCCTATCACACATCCAATGCTGCATGCACTATGTTGTCCACTTGTACTGAAGCAGAGAAATACAGTATATATAAGAAAGTAAAAAGTCAGACATTGCAGCATGAAGCATCTCCCCCGGCCATTCAGTCTTTCCATACAGGCAGAGCGCAGTAACTACCACAGAAGTTGCTCTCAGCCAGCTGGCATCCTGCAGCGAGACGCCTGCACCGGTCCCCATTGTATTACAGCAGATGTAACTTACAGCACCTCACAGGCTCCTTCTGTCTCCAGCACAGCACCCAGCACTAGCCGGACAGGAGCTACTGGCCAGGCCGGGGACAGCTCCACAAGTCTCTGACGTGCTCAAGGGTTGCTGTCCGGGAATCCTCTAAGGGGTGTGTTCATAGGAAATTACATGTAGCTAGAAGGGGGGAATTCGTGGGACAAAGCTGAGGCACTGCCTTACTATTCCAGCTCCCTCAAGCACTTGGGCAGTCAGTGTATTAGTATTATCAATGCTGCCCGCACAGAGGGGTAAATTTACTAAGCTCCCGATTTTGACCGAGATGCCGTTTTTTCATCAAAGTGTCATCTCGGTAATTTACTAAGCAATAATCACGGCAGTGATGAGGGCATTCGTAATATTTTGAAGTCCTAGGAAAAAAAATCACGAATGAATACACCATCGGTCAAAACGCGGCTGTTTAAGTATGAATCTCGGTCATTTACTAAGAAGTGCAAAGCAAAAAAAAAAAAAACATTGCCGTGAAAAATTACAACTCGTAAAAAAGTGCTAAAAAAAAACAGACCTTTTTTTTTTATTCGTGATTGGATAGGCATGCACGGATCCATGAGATCCGTGCATGTATATCAGTGGGAAGGGGTGGGAAAGTGCTTATTTAAAAAAAAAAAAAATTGCGTGGGGTCCCCCCTCCTAAGCATAACCAGCCTCGGGCTCTTTGAGCCGATCCTGGTTGCAGAAATATGGTGAAAAAATTGACAGGGGTTCCCCCATATTTAAGCAACCAGCATCGGGCTCTGCGCCTGGTCCTGGTTCCAAAAATACGGGGGACAAAAAGAGTAGGGGTCCCCCGTATTTTTAAAACCAGCACCGGGCTCCACTAGCTGGACAGATAATGCCACAGCCGGGGGTCACTTTTATATAGTGCCCTGCGGCCGTGGCATCAAAAATCCAACTAGTCACCCCTGGCCGGGGTACCCTGGGGGAGTGGGGACCCCTTCAATCAAGGCCCCCCCCCCCCCCCCAGCCACCCAAGGGCCAGGGGTGAAGCCCGAGGCTGTTCCCCCCCATCCAATGGGCTGCGGATGGGGGGGGGGCTGATAGCCTTTGTTGTAAAAGAAAAGATATTGTTTTTAGTAGCAGTACTACAAGTCCCAGCAAGCCTCCCCCGCATGCTGGTACTTGGAGAACCACAAGTACCAGCATGCGGCGGAAAAATGGGCCCGCTGGTACCTGTAGTACTACTACTAAAAAAATACCCAAAAAAACACAAGACACACACACCGTGAAAGTATAATTTTATTACATACATACACACATACATACATACTGTCAAAGTCAGAAAAATATCTCTATGCACACTACCATATTTTGCACCTCACACAGGTCCGTGCTGCGCATGCGTACGCTCTCCCGTACGTGCGCATACTCACAGTCGCGGGCACCCGCAGGCGCATGGTATGCGTATTTACGGTAGAGTTTATGCGATTGTAGCGTGCGACTCAATCATTACATATTTTCACGAATAATGTATTTTGTAGATCATGGTCCCTTTGATAGATTCTGAAAGTTTGGTTAATATAGAATGTTTATGAACAGAGGAATCCCTCTTTGTGTGATACGAAGGGTCAGACAGGAGTAATACAGTGGTGTTTAGTATCCATCGGAAGAATATTTAATTAGAAATATTCCGGTGTTGGTTTGAAGCAGATCAATCGCTCGTGCGAATAGTTATGGACATAAGAAGTTTATGAACATTTACTTTATTTGCACTTTATTACCCATGCGGCGGGAAACCCAGTTTCCCTCCCACCTGAGCAGTTGGAAATAGTCACAGCCCACCTGTATGAATCAACCTATGACCTTTTGTTATAATGCGAAGCCGAATTCCTATGTCCAATGAACAATGAGATTGTAGGGACCATTGAATTGTATTGTGTATGGGGCATAAATAGGCAGGCCGACCGTATCCAGTTCTCTCTCTTCAACGGTTCTCATTGCTGATAATCGGGAGCTGGATATCGAGGCGCATGCGATCGTTCCCCTTGTGCGTAAGTTTTCTCCGTAATCATATTGTCTTACTGTGAGCCATTTCTCTCTCTCCCTCTCTTCTCTTTCTCTCGTATTTTCCCTTGATTAGACTTAATTGTAT
Organism: Pseudophryne corroboree; assembly: GCF_028390025.1. Taxonomy (NCBI): domain Eukaryota; kingdom Metazoa; phylum Chordata; class Amphibia; order Anura; family Myobatrachidae; genus Pseudophryne; species Pseudophryne corroboree. The sequence continues at coordinate 683,731,752 of NC_086446.1, forward strand.
TGTATTGTATTTCCTGTATAGTTATCTGGTTAGTTGGTTTATGTTATATTGTAGTGTATCATTTGTACTGTGATTCCTTTTTGCAAGTATAATAGTTATAATACATATAATAGGTTTCGGACCCTAAGCCCAGGTATCTGTGTATTCTTTTTAGTGTTAAGTATTCTCTGAGCGTCGGTGACGCTCAAGCAGCTTTGTAGTTAATCAGGTTACACCAGGTTGCACTTACACTCTGTCTCTACACTAAGGTATATTGTGTATCTCATCGTTAAAGGTATAGATATAAAGGTTTAAACGTTGTAAGCGTCTGCACCGCTGGTGATCTCCTCGTGGTCCCGAGCGTACGCTATGCTATAGCGAATCATCACGTTAGTCGGCAGCCAATAGCGTGCCTGCCTGTGATCACTGGGCCGTAAGCGAACGTGACGTTTGAGCGTCTCGACTACGGTTGAGCGATCGCTACACAACTTGCGTACCCTTACGGTACTTCTTACGTAGATAGCGTACAGTGTTCTTAGACCTCTTAAGGTGTTTTATATACGATAAATATTCAGCTTTATCAATTGGCGGCTCGTCCTGTCCTTCACATATCTGCACTAGGTAGATCAGCAGACATTATCCCTCAGCAAAGGGCGGGAGGTTGTCTCGTAGTGCTGACGGGATAAGCGTCTGCTTCGCTTAGATAAAAGAGTGCTGAAGGAATCCGGGAACCGGAGGTAAGAACAAAACGCTAGTGTCTTTTAAAACTGTATTTTTCTGTCTTGCGTACACACGCACGCACACATATATATATCTGCATTTCTTTTTCTTTTTCATTTTCGTATATCACTCTCCTGTCTGCCAGTTTTTATAGTTGATAGAAGTGCTAAAAGAGATTTGCCGTTATTTCATAGTTTAAGAGTAGAGGTAACATAGTTAAAGTGTAGACAAACACACAGTTTTGCCTAGGAGATAAGGCGAAGTCAGTGTGGTGTGTGGTAGATGACCAGGGATCATCTACATTGATAAAAATATAAATTGTGTTACGGTGGATCTTTGCTTTGCGTACACGTGTCCCTAACAAAAGACTTGTGTACGCAATCCAAAGGCAGACGCACGCAGCGTACATTACGCAACGGAGCGTCCGGTTACGCCCACGTAGCTCAAGTCACGATAAGTTGATTTTTAACGCAACGCGATAAGTAACGCAAAGCGGTAAATAGCGCCACAGGCGATAAATAACGCAAGTCTATTTTTGGAAATCTGAAATTTAAATTAACAGATCCTGCTTCTAATTGGTAACACAGCTGGGCTAAAGAAAAATTTCTGCGCAGAAATAGAAATAGAAGCAAAAGTGTACATGTGATGAGTGAGTGTTTTTGTATTACATAAGTTTATATAACTTAGAAGTTGAACCAAAAAGAAAAGTCGAGTACTCGTGAGGGACATACGTGTAAGTGACGTGCACGGTGGCTAGGGAGGCATCTCTGGTTAAATATACAATTTTGAGCATTAGAGTATAGCGGACCAGTATAGAACAAGACCAGGAGGTCAAACCAGGAGGTCGTACAGAACAAGACCAGGAGGTCATAGTAGACCAGCAGGTCCAGGTACAGTAAACAGGGAAGTCCGCTATACAGTTCAGAGGCACAACACCAAAAGAAGGGTTGGTGCAAGACCCATATAGGCCGTACAAGCTCTGGCTGAAGGAATTCGCAGTCGTAAGTTTCGATTCCATTGGTCTTTCCGTACATAAGCTTAGTTGTTTGTGTACTGAACGACTGGACCGCACGTAATTGTGTACAGTAGTTAGTAATCTGACCTAGTACCATTAGAGTAAAGGGGTCACAAACGCTATTTGTACATTCTGACGTGATTTGTGTAATTTTTTATTTTTTCAAGAAGGGAAGTTCGCTGGTCACTCAGGAACTATCTGACAACCTCACCTTTACTGGAAAGAGTAAGTGTTCTGCGGATAACCCTCGCATGTTCCAGTAAACAAAGGTTTTTATAGGTGCCCTGGGTCGAGTGCGCCAGCACCATATCGGTGTGATCAGGTCGCATTGGTCGGCGTGGGCGAGTGAGTGGGGTACTCGGTAAACCGCCACCGTCAGCCTATTGTGAACAATCTGGTTTTCTGTAAGGGTTCGCTGAAGACCTTGATATAGAGATCAGAGGTAGAGCAAGCAACGCCTGCAGAGTTATGGGGGCCAGTTGTTCAGGTAGGGGGCGATCAACCTCGGTTCGGGTTGATCCTGTAAACCGTCCAGTAGGATCGGCCAGGTACGTAATGTGTGAGAAATATGGAAGTCACACAGAGGTTTTATGTGATGAATGGGAGAGAATGACGGTACAAGACCGGGAGAAATTCCCAAGAATAGGTAGCTTCAGCCTAGAGGTGTTACAAAATTTAAGGAGGAGGATATGTCTCATAAAATCAACAAAGAGACGAGTTCAGCATTATGATTATTTACAGTTGTGGCAACAGGAAGGTGAGATACAGAGAGGTTTGGCTCAGGCGGCAGGATCTGGCTCTAACAGAAAACTGATTGCCACGGCCCCGCCGCCACCATACATATCAGGAGAGAAGTTGATTGCGGAGAAAGACGCACTAAGGTGTAACACAAAATCACTTAGTAACTGTGTAAATGTTAATGATAATGTTAACCCATTAACCCATACAAGTATTAACCCGTGCAAGTTGTACCCTGTTTTGAACTTTCCTCAGGAGTGTGATCAAGAGGACGAATCGGCAACGATTTCAGCGCTCTCTCTAGCAGCCACCATAGCAGAGACCACAGTAGGCACAGCTCCACCCACGAGATTAGTAAAGGCCCCTAGCGGAGGGATAGGTGAGGTCGTATCAACTGGTAAGTACGGCACCATGCATTATGCTGAAACTATTTCACCACAGCCTGTAGAATCTACACAGAATGAGGTTGTTAGAATCACACCTGTTAGAGTAATAGCAGTGCCAAATGGGAAAACAGACGCATCAGGAGCCACTCCCATAAGGAACATTGCCATGTACAGCCCATTTTCCCGAATGGAATTAAGGACCATAGTGTCTGAATTCCCTGACCCTAGAAAAGATTTAGTTGCCAGCCAAAAATACATCACAGACTTAGGAAACACTTTAGAGCCCAATAATAAAGATTGGCAGATATTGCTAAGAGCTTGTTTACCCTCCAATGTCGACTCAGCTCAATTTTTAGCTGATTGTGGACTAGATCTGGATGTACCTCTTACAGATGTGTACAACAAAGATAACGTAAAAAGGATAAACTTACAGTTAAAGGAGCATTTCCCAGCAGTTGTTAAATGGAACAAAATATTTTCCATTAAACAAAAAGAGTCAGAAACAGCTGCAGAATATTTTCACCGGGCACTATTAGAAATGGCAAAGTACACTGGTATAGAGGACATTAGGACAAATCCAAACCATCAAGAAGTAGCAGTATCTGTACTAATGGATGGTTTGAAGGAAACATTAAAGGCAAGGGTACAGACCACGCAACCATGTTGGCGAGGTCTGTCAGTGTCCACTTTGAGAGAGGCTGCTATTGATCACGACCGAAACATCACCAGACACAGGGAGTCGCAGAGTGATAAGCTAATGTCGGTAAGTATACAGGCCCTGACCACAAAGCAGCCTGCGTATGTACCACCAAACCCTGTGGGTAAGTCAACTATGGTAACATGTTATTCTTGTCAAAGACAGGGACACTATGCACGAGATTGTAGAGTAAAGAATCCACGAAACTCATGCCAAACCCCTAGACAACGACACGACACACGACATTGGGAGCAAGGTCCGCAGAAACGGAGTTATGAGCCACATACAGGGGAAACAAAAAGATATCCCCCAAACAGAGACTGGCATGCCTCTAGTAGTTCCCAACTATCTCCCTCACAAGTAGTTGCTGCCAGCGGGATTCAGGGAGGTCACCATACCCAATAGGGGTGTGGCCATACCTGTAATCTGCAGCCAGTAAAATTAATTGCCAATCTTGGAAGTGAACCCGAGATCGCAATTAATGTAGCTGGTAAAACTTTAAACTTTCTTGTAGACACAGGGGCGGCCAAGTCAGTGATAAATTCGACAGTGGGCATGAGAACCACTGGTAGGACAATTCCAGCCATGGGAGTAACAGGAGTAGTCCAGCACTACCCTGTTAGCAAACCAGCCGAGATTACAATAGGGCCTTTGCATACCAAGCATTCCTTTTTGCTGGCTGCATCGGCACCAACCAATCTCCTGGGAAGAGACTTACTGTGTAAAATGGGGTGCGTCATTTATTGTACTCCTGAAGGTGTATTCTTGGACATACCTGAGAAACACGCTCAGGAAGTGCGAGACATGTTAGACTCCCCATCAAAATTAATGTCACATACCATTATGACAAATAGGAATCCATCCCAAATAGAAGAGATGACATCTCAGATACCAGAGTCACTTTGGACAAAAGACGGACAAGACACTGGATTAATGGCAAACGTAGCTCCAGTAGTTGTACAAGTAAAAGATGGTAGGATAGCTCCAAAAATCCCACAGTACCCTCTGAAGCCAGAGGTGGAGTTAGGAGTTTACCCAGTAATAGAGCGCTTGCTACAACAGGGCATTCTGGTAAGAACGTCCAGCACTGCCAATAGTCCCATCTTCCCTGTTAAAAAGAGTGGGGGGAGGGGTTACAGACTAGTGCAGGATCTAAGGGGGATTAACAAAATAGTTGAGAGTCAGTTCCCCGTAGTGCCAAATCCAGCTGTCATCCTAATGCAAATCCCTCCCACTGCCAAATTTTTCACTGTTATTGACCTCTGCTCCGCTTTCTTTTCGGTACCTCTGCACCCTGACAGCCAATATTTGTTTGCATTTACATACAGAGGAGTCCAATACACGTGGACTCGATTACCCCAAGGTTTCATAGATAGTCCAAGTATATTTTCTCAGGCTTTGCATGATTGTTTACAGTCTTTCCAACCAGACAGTGGATCAGTATTGATACAGTATGTGGACGATTTATTACTGTGTTCAGATTCACTGGAAGCATCTCTGAAGGATACGAAACAGCTCCTGTTTCATCTTTCAGACACCGGACACAAGGTGTCCAAAGACAAGTTGCAATTATGCCAAACTAAGGTAAAATATTTGGGACACTGTCTAACACAAGGACTGAGACACCTGACCGCTGATAGAATCCAAGCAATTAGAGACATGACTCTACCACAAACCCAGCAACAGATCAGAACGTTTTTAGGAATGTGTGGGTATTGCCGTAATTGGATCCCAGGGTTTTCCATTTTGGCGTTACCTTTGCAGGAAATGGTCTCCTCAAACAAACCTGATAGGATTTCGCATACAGACGAGTCCGAAACAGCATTTGAGAGACTCAAACAGTGCCTAACGCAGGCACCAGCACTAGGTATGCCAGACTATGGGAAACCCTTTGAACTATACGGAACAGAAAGTGCTGGTTGCGCGGCAGGCGTACTAACCCAAAAGCACGGTGATGCCAGCAGGCCAGTTGCATACTACAGCGCTCAGCTAGACACGGTAGCGCGATCCCTCCCCACATGCTTGCGAAGCGTTGCTGCGATAGCATTGCTAGTGACAAAAAGCGAAGATGTCGTGCTAGGCCACAACCTCACAATCCATACGCCACATGCAGTGTCAGCCTTATTGAATTCTGCCCAAACCAGACACGTCTCATCAGCGAGATTTACAAGATGGGAATTGGCACTAATGGCCCCCGTAAACATCACCATAAGGAGATGCAGTGCATTAAATCCTGCAACATATCTCCCAGGTGTGCCTGGTCAGGCACAAAGGGTGGAAGGTGAGAGTGATGGGGAAGGAGGATTTAATACAAAGGAAGATACACATGATTGTATGGAATATTTGACCCAAAATTTTACCGCAAGGCCTGACATCAGTGACAACCCACTGGAAGATGCAGAACTCACGTTCTACACGGACGGTAGTTGTCATAGACAGTCAGACTCGGGAGACTTGTGTACTGGATACGCAGTCGTAGATGACCAAGACACCATAGAAGCGGAACCGCTAGGCCCACCTCACTCAGCCCAGGTTGCTGAACTGGTCGCCCTAACCAGAGCATGTGAATTGGCTAAGGGTAAGTCAGCCAATATCTACACCGATTCTAGATACGCATTCGGGGTAGTCCATGATTTCGGAGCCCTATGGCGCCTCAGAAATTTCATGACGGCAGCTGGTACACCGGTAGCGCATGCAGCTCACATAAAAAGGCTTCTAACAGCGATACAGGAACCCGACAGAGTGGCTGTTATCAAATGTAAAGCACACACATATAGCCAAGACCCGGTATCACTTGGTAACAGCCAAGCAGACGAAGCTGCTAAGTTAGCAGCTGCTACCCCCATACAGACAGACACCACACAATTAATGGTATTTAATACCATTAACACACAGAAGTTGTGTGAAATGCAAAATTTGTGTTCCACACAGGAAAAGGCAGTCTGGAAGGCAAAGGGATGTGGCCAGGAGTCTTCAGGACTCTGGACGGATGGACATGGTAAACCAGTGGCCCCCAGAGCATATCTTCCATGTCTGGCTGAAGCAGCTCACGGGCTGACTCATCTAGGCAAGGAGGGGATGTGCAAATTGGTAAGAGCCTATTGGTGCGCCCCAGGATTCTCCTCTCATGCGAGTAAAATAGCAATGTCATGCCTTACCTGTTTGAGAAAGAATATTGGAAAGGCAATACCTACAGAACCATCCCATATCCCACCTGCCGGCGGCCCTTTCCAGGTAATACAAATTGACTTCATTCAATTACCCCCTTGTCGGAATTTGAAATATGTACTTGTTTGTATAGATGTTTTCTCAAATTGGGTCGAAGCATTTCCTGCAGCTACAAATACCGCTATGTTTACTGCTAAGAAAATTGTGCAGGAATTTGTATGTAGATATGGTATCCCTAGAATAATCGAAAGTGATAGGGGTACCCATTTTACAGGTGATGTCTTTCAAGGAATGTGTAAGTTGATGGGAATTGATAGCAAGCTGCACACTCCGTACCGTCCACAGGCGAGTGCGAAGGTCGAAAGAGTGAACAGCACTATTAAAAATAAATTGAGTAAAGTGATGGCAGAGACAGGATTGACATGGCCAGAAGCTTTACCCATTGTATTGTACAGTATCAGAACCACTCCCAGGTCCCCTCTTAATCTGTCTCCCTTTGAAATCTTGTTTGGTCGACAACCGCATGTCATGATTAACCCTCAGGATGATTTGAAATGTAACAATGAAGTAACTGTAAAGTACTTGATTAACATGAGTAAACAGTTAAGGAATCAAAATGATAATCTGAAGTTGGTGATTCCTGATCTACCTGATAGTAATTGTCATGACATTGAACCTGGGGATTATGTAATGATACGGAATTTTCTACTCTCAGGTTGCCTTATTGACAGATGGGAAGGACCATACCAGGTCTTATTGACTAGCACTACAGCACTGAAGGTTGCTGAGAGAGAGACTTGGGTCCATTCATCCCACTGCAAGAAGGTTGCTGATCCAGAGAAGTCCCGTGATAAGGAACAGACGGTAGAGGTTGTATCACTGGAGTGTCTGTTCCAGGAGGACTGAGGCGGCACCTGAGCCTTGAAGACCGAGAGCTGTTGTCAACTCCCCACTCCCTTTTATTGTTTTTCTCCACTTCCCATCCCCTCTCCCTCAAATTTATTTTTCCTCCTTCTCATTCTTCTCCGTTTCCTCCTATAAGATGGACTTGCCCCAAGAGACTGTGATCCGGATTTTCCTGTTGACCATGATGTTGACCAGAGCAGTCTGTTCCGGCGAGAGTACCATGGAGGTCGATAGAGGTTCTGGAATGGGTTCTGATGATAAAGATGGAGGCGTAGTTTTCCAAGATCAACCTAACCAACAAGCAAAGGCGAGTATCAGAAAACGATCCGATAGCATTGACCATAGAAGGAATTGTGACGGATTGTTAGCTGAAGAAAACTGTATCTGTAGGCTCTGTAACAATGTCATTGAAGATGGGTGCATTAAGAAATGCCAATCCAGTTTTAATATCCATATGGACCGGCATCCATTGAGTGACTATCACTCCTTAGTGGGTAATGTGTTAAACAAAACAGATTGTTGGGTATGCTCTCAAGTACCTCAAGGTCATAGCAAATCAGGGCTAGTGCCATTTCCTTTAACGATAGGGGAGGTACTTGAGTTAAATGGTGGGAGACCGGTGGACAGGAGGTTTAATATCTCCAGCCCTCCTAGTTTGAAGCTCCACCAATACCATGTGGATAGGTCCCTATTATGTTTCAACATCTCCAATCCCAGAAAGCCGGGAAATTGGGAAGTGTCATGGAGTAACCACACCATGACCTTTTCGCATAGAGCAGATAGAATGCCTACAGATACAGAGCTTGTACGCCACATAGCCAGTAGAGGAAAATCTTTCCGGTATAGGTACACCTTAGGAAATAGGATTACGAGAGTTGGAGAAGTATCACCAGGATACTGTGCACATATCGTACAACCTGATACGTGCATTAAGCAGATGGAAGAATTAGGGCTAGGAGATTTCACCTGGAAGGTGTGTAATATGGTAATGTCTTTCTCCGTCCCATATGTTCTCCCCGATGATGCATATTTCATATGCGGGAGAAAGGCGTACAAGTGGCTTGCCCCAAACTCTGAAGGATTGTGTTATATTGGAAAAGTATTGCCTGAAGTAATGACTGTAACACATGATAAAATGAAAGACATACATCGTGGTGCCCAAGCTCCTTATACTCACACCCACTACGAGCACGTTGTTAAAAGACACCTGATAGAGAAGACAGAGCATCCGGCCTCTGATCTGATAAGTGAATCCACCGGGATTCAATTCTTAATCGCGTTAGATTTCACCCGCACCGCTAGAGGAGTGCTAAATTATAAATACATATCGGCGCTCGCAAATTTGTTAGATAATATCACTGAAATGTATGATGACACGTTTAGATATACGGGAAGGGAACTTCAAGCTTATAAAACAGAACTGGTGCAGCATAGAATGGTTCTTAATTACCTCACAGCAGTGACAGGTGGATATTGTGTTACATTGGCAACACAGTACGGCGTGAAATGTTGCACGTATATCACGAATAGCACAGAGGATCCGGTCGAGGTCATAGACCAAAAGATGGACGATATTCTCCAATTGAAGTGGGAATTTCGCCGAAAACACAATCTCACCCTTACTGCTGTAGGTAATGAGCTGACTGGTTGGGTGTCATGGTTGAACCCGCGAAATTGGTTCTCCGGTTTGGGAGACTGGGCTCAAGGAGTCATAATGGATGTTGGGAAGTTTCTCCTATGTATCTTAGGTGTTATCATAACGATCGGTTTGATATTTAGATGCGGTCAGGCTTTAATGAGGTGCAATCGTCGTACTAAGGTAATGAGTTTGAGGAGTGAAGAAACTGTAATTAACCTGGATTTGATTTATGACCCAATGATAGAAACAATGATGTGATGAAAATGCGATTTCTACGGTCCGTTTCTTTCACCTGTTTTTCTGGTTTTTCTCCAAGATAAAAAGACCCACTTGGACGAGGAAGTTGACGAGACGCTATACAGACAACGGATAGACCAAAGAAGAAGTTTTGACCACTTGAGAAATGGACATTTGATGAACTTTGCCATGGATCCCCAGTTTCCCTAGAATTCTTAAAATTACGCTAGCCCAACATTTTTTTTGTAAATCTAATGGCATTGACAAAGCTTATTGCTCACGCCTAATGAGCAAAACAGCGCAAAGAAGACGACTTTCAACTGATACCGAACAAAACTTCAACCGACAGATGTACATTAACCTGACATAGAATACCACCGCATTTACCGTAATTATGTCTTTTCTTCATTTCTACAACCCTCAGGTAATGACACACATAGTATAGGGAATACAGGCACAGATATCAGCAATCACATATTCCCCCATTCATGTATCATCAACTAAAATGTGCTCCCCATTTTGTTCAAAATCCGAAAAGAGCTCGGTAAAGTTTGACAGCCCATCCACAGACCCGTACCACGGGATAAGAAGGAATTCAAATGTATACTTCGCAATACCTCGAAGCTTGATTTACAACACGTACGGCACGATGATACATGACCCCCCAAACATGGATTCATACACACATGCTTCTGCTATCTCACTAGGTCATACCCTCTTCACACCTACTCCGCTCTCCTCCCTTACCCAACCATGGAAATGAATTAACCCCTAACATATATTTTTCTCCTTTTGAAATGTTTTCAGGAAGTGGCAGTTATTATTGACTGCCAAAGGGTGGACTGTCAAAGTCAGAAAAATATCTCTATGCACACTACCATATTTTGCACCTCACACAGGTCCGTGCTGCGCATGCGTACGCTCTCCCGTACGTGCGCATACTCACGGTCGCGGGCACCCGCAGGCGCATGGTATGCGTATTTACGGTAGAGTTTATGCGATTGTAGCGTGCGACTCAATCATTACATATTTTCACGAATAATGTATTTTGTAGATCATGGTCCCTTTGATAGATTCTGAAAGTTTGGTTAATATAGAATGTTTATGAACAGAGGAATCCCTCTTTGTGTGATACGAAGGGTCAGACAGGAGTAATACAGTGGTGTTTAGTATCCATCGGAAGAATATTTAATTAGAAATATTCCGGTGTTGGTTTGAAGCAGATCAATCGCTCGTGCGAATAGTTATGGACATAAGAAGTTTATGAACATTTACTTTATTTGCACTTTATTACCCATGCGGCGGGAAACCCAGTTTCCCTCCCACCTGAGCAGTTGGAAATAGTCACAGCCCACCTGTATGAATCAACCTATGACCTTTTGTTATAATGCGAAGCCGAATTCCTATGTCCAATGAACAATGAGATTGTAGGGACCATTGAATTGTATTGTGTATGGGGCATAAATAGGCAGGCCGACCGTATCCAGTTCTCTCTCTTCAACGGTTCTCATTGCTGATAATCGGGAGCTGGATATCGAGGCGCATGCGATCGTTCCCCTTGTGCGTAAGTTTTCTCCGTAATCATATTGTCTTACTGTGAGCCATTTCTCTCTCTCCCTCTCTTCTCTTTCTCTCGTATTTTCCCTTGATTAGACTTAATTGTATTGTATTGTATTTCCTGTATAGTTATCTGGTTAGTTGGTTTATGTTATATTGTAGTGTATCATTTGTACTGTGATTCCTTTTTGCAAGTATAATAGTTATAATACATATAATAGGTTTCGGACCCTAAGCCCAGGTATCTGTGTATTCTTTTTAGTGTTAAGTATTCTCTGAGCGTCGGTGACGCTCAAGCAGCTTTGTAGTTAATCAGGTTACACCAGGTTGCACTTACACTCTGTCTCTACACTAAGGTATATTGTGTATCTCATCGTTAAAGGTATAGATATAAAGGTTTAAACGTTGTAAGCGTCTGCACCGCTGGTGATCTCCTCGTGGTCCCGAGCGTACGCTATGCTATAGCGAATCATCACGTTAGTCGGCAGCCAATAGCGTGCCTGCCTGTGATCACTGGGCCGTAAGCGAACGTGACGCTTGAGCGTCTCGACTACGGTTGAGCGATCGCTACACAACTTGCGTACCCTTATGGTACTTCTTACGTAGATAGCGTACAGTGTTCTTAGACCTCTTAAGGTGTTTTATATACGATAAATATTCAGCTTTATCAATACTTACCTTATGTTCCCACGCAGGTCGGTCCTCTTCTCCAGTAGAATCCAAGGGGTACCTGTTGAAGAAATTATACTCACGAGATCCAGGGGTCCAGGGTCCTCGGGGAATCCAGGTGTAATCCACGTACTTGAAAAAAATAACAAAACGGACAGCCGAGCCACGCACTAAAAGGGGACCCATGTTTGCACATGGATCCCCTTTTCCCGACTGCCAGAAACCCACTCTGACTGATGTCTAAGTGGGTTTCTTCAATGCTGGGAACTTTCTGCTCAGCGGTGACGTCACTTTAGGTCAACCGCAGGGCAGAAAGTTCCCAGCATTGGTTACAATGGAGCGCATAGGCGCTACATTGTAACACTGCCGTGTGCCGCCTGTCACTCAGTACAGGAGCACACAGCTGATCAGGAGAGTGCTACAACGTGGCACTCCCTGATTGGCTGAAGAAACCCACTTAGACATCAGTCAGAGTGGGTTTCTGGCAGTCAGGAAAAGGGGATCCATGTGCAAACATGGGTCCCCTTTTAGTGCGTGGCTCGGGTGTCCGTTTTGTTATTTTTTTCAAGTACGTGGATTACACCTGGATTCCCCGAGGACCCTGGACCCCTGGATCTCGTGAGTATAATTTCTTCAACAGGTACCCCTTGGATTCTACTGGAGAAGAGGACCGACCTGCGTGGGAACATAAGGTAAGTATGTATGTATGTGTGTATGTATGTAATAAAATTATACTTTCACGGTGTGTGTGTCTTGTGTTTTTTTGGGTATTTTTTTAGTAGTAGTACTACAGGTACCAGCGGGCCCGTTTTTCCGCCGCATGCTGGTACTTGTGGTTCTCCAAGTACCAGCATGCGGGGGAGGCTTGCTGGGACTTGTAGTACTGCTACTAAAAACAATATCTTTTCTTTTACAACAAAGGCTATCAGCCCCCCCATCCGCAGCCCATTGGATGGGGGGGGACAGCCTCGGGCTTCACCCCTGGCCCTTGGGTGGCTGGGGGGGGGGGACCCCTTGATTGAAGGGGTCCCCACTCCCCCAGGGTACCCCGGCCAGGGGTGACTAGTTGGATTTTTGATGCCACGGCCGCAGGGCACTATATAAAAGTGACCCCCGGCTGTGGCATTATCTGTCCAGCTAGTGGAGCCCGGTGCTGGTTTTAAAAATACGGGGGACCCCTACTCTTTTTTTCCCCCGTATTTTTGGAACCAGGACCAGGCGCAGAGCCCGATGCTGGTTGCTTAAATATGGGGGAACCCCTGTCATTTTTTTTCCCATATTTCGGCAACCAGGATCGGCTCAAAGAGCCCAAGGCTGGTTATGCTTAGGAGGGGGGACCCCACGCAATTTTTTTAAAAATATTTGACAGTGTTTAATTTAAAAAAAACAAAAAAAATGAACCCCAGCACGGATCACACAGATCCGGCCGAGATTCATTGTAAAAAAGCCGGCAGTGTTTTGCTAATCACTGCCGTAAAAATAGAAAAAAAACCACGAATGACATCGACATCGGAACAAAAGAAAAACCCGAATACGACAGCTTAGTAAATTAGTCGTAATCAATTCAAAAAGTTGCAGTTTTACACTTTCGATGTCATTCGTGATTGAACTTTGACCTGAAACGGGAAAATACGAATCTTAGTAAATTTACCCCAGAACGTCTACTTGCTTAGAATTAGACCTGCATGCCGCTGGTAGATGTATCTACTGTAGCACATACTGTAGGTCTTACAAAATGACCAGGTGAAATGCCGGCGGTTAGAATGCCAGTGTTCAAAATACCGACCGCTGGATCCCGATTGTTAAGGCCCATACACACTTGCCGATAAAATGAGCGACGTCGTTCATTTTCCCCCTCCCTGAGCGACGTCGCTCATTTTATCGGCAAGTGTGTATGCTGCCAGCGACGACCGATGCGTGGCCCCGCGGGTCGGCAATGATCGTCGCTGTCGCCAGTGCATGCATGCAGGATCTGGACTGTCGTCCACGACCTGCATGCAGGGCTGGCGGAGGCGTGATGTCACTGAGCGATATGAGCGGTCATATCGCTCAGTGTGTACAGTCGGCCGCCGGCCGGCTGGCCCGGAAGGGGAAACATTAGACGACGTCGCTCACAGAGCGACATCGACTAATGTGTACGGACCTTTACACTCAAAACAATTCTAAAGGGCCCCATACACTACTGCGACATGTCCGTCTGACATGTCGAATGCGATCACCCCGGCAGCCTCCTGGCTGGCAGGATCGCCCAAGATCAATCTGGAGGATTCAATCCGATGCTCATGGGAACGTGCATCGGATCGGATCAGAAACACCTCCAAAATGCCCGATTTCATTGGATGAAAGTGGCATTATCGTTCTAGTGCAGGGGTGAGGAACCTTTTTTCTACCAAGGGCCATTTGGATATTTATAAAATCCTTCGGGGGCCATACAAAAATTATCAACTTAAAAATTAGCCTGCCCCCAGTAGTTATGCCCCCAGTCAGTAGTTATGCCCCCAGTCAGTAGATTTACCCCCAGTCAGTTGTTATGCCCCAGTAGATATGCCCCCTAGTAGCGACGCTTACACACACACACATTAAAAGAAAAAAAAACCCACAATACTCACCAGCCCCGCTCCTGTTCCGGACCATTGCCCTCCGCCTGTCCGCCGCTCCTCAGAACTATGGGAGAGACATCATGACATCTCTCCCATAGCACCGCACAGCCACATATGCACACTGCCAGAGCTGGAAGCCGAAGCTCAGGAGTGAGCTCCTGCCTCCGGCTGCTGCTGAGGGGAAGAAGCCAGGCGCCCACTAGTAACAAAATCTCAGCGGGCGCCCGGATCTCCCTCAGTTAGGTGAGCCTGGCCAGGTCGGATCAAGTGGCTCTGCGGGCCTTATACGGCCCTCGGGCCTGAGGTTCCCCACCCCTGTTCTAGTGTATGGGGCCCTTAACTGACACCACCCCTCTCCCCCAACCCTCCCTTCCCGCAGCCTAAACCTAACTCTCTCCCCCTGCAGCCTAACCCTCCCTAGTGGTGTCTAACCCTAAACCCCTCCTCGTAGTCTAACCCTCCCAGGGGGTGCCTAAAACCCCCTCCCCGCTGCCTAAACCTAACCTCCCCCGCAGTCTAAACCTAACCCTCCTTGGTGGTGCCTAAACCCCCCCCCCCCCCCCTCGCAGCCTAACCCTAAGCCTCCCAGGGGGTGCCTAACCAGGGCTGCCAAGAGAAATCCTGGGCCCCGGTGCAGTAAACTCCCGGGGGGCCCCCTGCAGGGGGTGTGTGGCCACACCCTGTTAGTTGCATGTCTACCACTCCACTCTAGGGGCATGTCATACCTCCCAATATGACTCTCTCCAGGAGGGACAGAATGCTCTGCTTCTGGATTTTTCTCTTAATTTATGATTGCCGGCACCTGTGTTGAACAGGTAATGGATAAGAAAGGTGTTTCACTACAGGTGATGGGAATCATACATAAGAAGGAAGTCCTGAAGCAGAGCATTCTGTCCCTCCTGGACAGGGTCATGTTGGGAGGTATGCACTGACAGGAACATGACATACCTCCCAGCAGTTGGGACATTCACTATTAGGATGGTGGGACAGTCACATACAAGCTGCATTGGTTGCAGAGCGCATTCCCTGGAACATCATCAGTTTGTGAAAATGGATCCTCCATTGTAATTTTGGGATAAAAGATGCCCTATAGCGTGTAAGTGCAACCACTGTATACACACACACACACACACACACACACACACACACACACACACACACACACACACACACACACACACACTTTTCAGGGGTCGTGGCCTATTCACAGGAGGCACCTTTTGAAAAGATACCCCCAAAATTTTATTTTAAGCACCACCATGGCCACACTCCAGCCCAGCAGTCAGCAGCATGTGCTGGGCTTAGAAGAGCTGTAGCTGCTGCTGCCAGTTAAGGGGGAGGAAGCCCGGGGCCCCTACTGGGCCCTCGCTGGGCCCCTCCATCAGACCTGGGCCCGGGTAATTTGTACCCTCCCCCCCCTTGGCCCCACTGCAGGCAGAAAATGCCTAAAGGTCCTGGATGTGACCACCTGTCATTATATTTTCAGCAAACCGGCTCCTCCTACACATTTCAGATTGCTCTGTCCTGATGCGCATACAGAAAAAAAACAGATGCACAGATCTTTGCATATAAATATTTTTTTTCTTTAGGGGGAATAAAAAAAGAAAAGCTATGCACATATATAGTTAACAAATGTGATTGCTTTTTTACGGACATCCATTGTGACAGAGAATTTCAATTGTTGCTCTGCTCAGACTCCCACTAGCCACGGCAGAAGCATTTTTTTTGCAGCTTTGGGAGGAGCGAAAAAAAAAATTGTGAAAAGTCCATAGTTTGGACGCCCAAATAAGAACTTTAGATGGGTTTAGCTGGTTTGCGTGGCTAAACCCAGTGCTTTCAGGTACATTAAATACTAATGGGAGACCAAACAGAGAAACAATTGAATTGCTCTGTCAGATGCCCGACGGCCAACAGGAGGTGCCAATCACAACAGAATTGTCCTACCAGGGGTATACTTACTAACAGTGTCGGTCTGGGGCACGAAGGGCCCACCGGGGGGATGCTGTTGCAAGGGCCCATGCTTAAGGGTGTGGTCAGGCTCAAGTGGGGGCATGGACAGCCACCACAGAGGTTTGGCTAACCATTAAAGAGTACATTTTCTGTGCCCAATGGTAAATATATAATAAACCATATTCTTGTGAACAGAGCCGGCCCTAACCAATATGATGTCCTAGGCAACGTTTTGGCTGGTGCCCCCTAGCACCGCCGCTAGTTCTGCCTCTGACCCTGCACCCTTTTCCCAGCACCATCACCCCTCACCCATAGCAATTCTCATTTTGGTGCTCCTATCCCCTATGTTTTAAATAGGAACAGTGCGCAAATTCGGAGCGCAGTCCAAAAGGGGCATGTTCTTGTTGGGAAGGGGCATGGCCACACAATGGTACCCCCAATTCAAATTACGCCACACAGTAGTGCAACTTTATTCACATTATATCATGCGATAGTGTCCCTTATTCACGTTACATCACACAGTAGTACCACTTTACCTTATATACATTACTCCTCACAGTAGTGCCCCTTATTCACATTACACCACACCATTTTTCTATTTATTCACATTAGACCACACAGTAGTACCCTTTCTATACGTTATGCCACACAGTACAGCACCTTATACACATAATGCCATACATTAGTAATACCTTTATACACATAATACCACACATTAATGCCCCATACACATACTGTATGACACACATTAGTAATGTCTTATAAAAATAATGCACCTTACACATTATGCCAACCTTTATTAATGCCCTTATACACATAATGCCCTTTACACATATGCTGCACATTATTAATGCACTTATACACATAATGACACATAATGCCCCTTCCACATATGCCGCACATTATTAATGCATTTATACATGACACACATAATGCCCCTTACACATATTCTGAACACTATTGCACAACCAACCCACCCGCACACAGCACTCACATCTCTGATAACACTGTGACCTCTACCTCTGCTTGGATACAAATGTGTCCTCATACATCTTGCCTCAATACACCATGCAGCAGGAGATGCCTGGCGTGAGTCAGCTGGCAGCTCCCGGCCAACTCTGCTAATGTTGGGTCTCCTTTCTTGCCGTCTTATTTGCATTACTATGTGACTAGGACACACAAGCAGCTTCTGTTGATTAAAATGATATGTGGTATGCCTATATTCTGTGTGCTACTGTGGCTGTATCTGCATACGAAATGCTACGTTACAGTGATTTCCAGGAATACACTGTAACGTAGCATTTCATATGCAGATACAGCCGCAGTAACACACAGAATATAGGCATGCCGCATATCATTTTAATCAGCATAAGCTGCTTGTGCCACAAGGCATTCCAAATGCCCTAGGCATTTACCTAGTTTGCCTATGCCTAGGGCCAGCTCTGCTTGTGAAGTATAATGTAACATATGTATAATGCATAATTCAAGTGCACCTGGATAAAGTCTGGAACCTGATCCCTAGAGGAGGAGGAGGGCCCCTGTTCCCCTGTGAGCCAGTCCGACCCTGCTTACTAATGTTTGACATTGCAACCACAAAGGGTGAATACCGCAGGTTCGCAAAGAGGCTGTTAATCGTCACAGTGGAAATAGTGTCACCCAGACTCAAGAAACTGTTTTTCTTAAAAGAGAGATCCACCACACAAAAAGCGCACACACAAATGCTTAGAATACAGATTCCTTTAAATATCACAGAATATTCCTCATTGGAGTTCACTCGGTATCAGTTGTTATTCAGTATCTCAGAGGAAACAAAACAAATACACAAACATAGGGACTGATTCAGGTTGCAACCGTAAAAATTACAAAAAAGATGAGGGGCAAATGTGCAGCGCCCATCCTGCGCATGTGCCCGCATTTTCGGAAAGTGGCTGCAGAAAATGCGATTGCCTCTGCCTGTCCTAGGTGGAGACGGAGAGTTGCGGAGGCAGCGTCATGGAAACAGGGGGCATGGTATGGGTGTGATCGCGGCGGCTGCATGTGACATCATCAGAAAGATGACGGCGGGCCTCCTGCCGCCACAGCTTAATTTCTGCTATCAAGCGGAAAATGCAATGCAATCACAATTTGTGCTTGATTGAAGGGGAAAGGCGGCGGTCAGCATGCTGGGCGGCCTTGCCCTGCAATTGGCGGCCCCCAGCATGCGTTCACAAGAATTGCAAATTCTGATAATTAGCCCATAGTGTAATACTGGTAACCGAATTTACGAACAGAAACATGTAGTGTTTCCCACTACATGTGGTTCCCAAATAATTTTGAGTCACTGCGCCATAGAGTATCAGAATTTTCTTCACGGCACCTCTACGTCAAAATTTTCTTAACGTGAAATTCAGAAAAACATTAATTAAATTGTGATTAAAGATCATCCTTAGGTTCAGTTATGTGGTGAGGGACAGAATTTGCTTGTTTGTCCACATATGTTATCATGGGAATCCACCAGCACGGTTTTACCTGATACATTGGCCTTAAATAATTTGAATACGTCCTGGGCAACCAACTCAGGGCACCCAGAGCCGGATGAAGGGGGAGGCTGGGGGTACGTACCTGACCCCTCTTTCCAAAAGGGCCCCCTGCCACACCACAGATCGAATCTCTCTTCCGATCCGATCTGCAGTGCTGCACTCCCGTCTTCACTGCAGCAGCGGCCGCACATAGGACAGCTGAGCTGAGCGATGGCTCAGCTGTCCAATACTATATGAATGAAGCAGCCTGCCGCTCAGTCATTGGCAGGGAGCACAGGCTGCAGGGAAGGAGGGATCCCTAGCAGTGTGGCATGTGTCCGTGTGATATATATATATATATATATATATATATACAGGTTGAGTATCCCATATCCAAATATTCCGAAATACGAAATATTCCGAAATACGGACTTTTTTGAGTGAGACTGAGATAGTGAAACCTTTGTTTTCTGATGGCTCAATGTACACAAACTTTGTTTAATACACAAAGTTATTAAAAATATTGTATTAAATGACCTTCAGGCTGTGTGTATAAGGTGTATATGAAACATAAATGAATTGTGTGAATGTACACACACTTTGTTTAATGCACAAAGTTATAAAAAATATTGGCTAAAATTACCTTCAGGCTGTGTGTATAAGGTGTATATGTAACATAAATGCATTCTGTGCTTAGATTTAGGTCCCATCACCATGATATATCATTATGGTATGCAATTATTCCAAAATACGGAAAAATCCCATATCCAAAATACCTCTGGTCCCAAGCATTTTGGATAAGGGAGACTCGACCTGTATATATATACTGCTCAAAAAAATAAAGGGAACACTTAAACAACACATCCTAGATCTGAATGAATGAAATATTCTTATTAAATACTTTGTTCTTTACATAGTTGAATGTGCTGACAACAAAATCACACAAAAATTATCAATGGAAATCAAATTTATTAACCCATGGAGGTCTGGATTGCAGTCACACTCAAAATTAAAGTGGAAAAACACACTACAGGCTGATCCAACTTTGATGTAATGTCCTTAAAACAAGTCAAAATGAGGTTCAGTAGTGTGTGTGGCCTCCACGTGCCTGTATGACCTCCCTACAACGCCTGGGCATGCTCCTGATGAGGTGGTGGATGGTCTCCTGAGGGATCTCCTCCCAGACCTGGACTAAAGCATCCGCCAACTCCTGGACAGTCGGTAGTGCAATGTGGCGTTGGTGGATGGAGCGAGACATGATGTCCCAGATGTGCTCAATTGGATTCAGGTCAGGGGAACGGGCGGGCCAGTCCATAGCATCAATGCCTTCGTCTTGCAGGAACTGCTGACACACTCCAGCCACATGAGGTCTAGCATTGTCTTGCATTAGGAGGAACCCAGGGCTAACCGCACCAGCATATGGTCTCACAAGGGGTCTGAGGATCTCATCTCGGTACCTAATGGCAGTCAGACTACCTCTGGTGAGCACATGGAGGGCTGTGCGGCCCCCCAAAGAAATGCCACCCCACACCATTACTGACCCACTGCCAAACCGGTCATGCTGGAGGTTGTTGCAGGCAGCAGAACGTTCTCCTTGGCGTCTCCAGACTCTGTCACGTCTGTCACATGTGCTCAGTGAGAACTTGCTTTCATCTGTGAAGAGCACAGGGCGCCAGTGGCGAATTTGCCAATCTTGGTGTTCTCTGGCAAATGCCAAACGTCCTGCATGGTGTTGGGCTGTAAGCACAACCCCCACCTGTGGACGTCGTGCCCTCATACGACCCTCATGGAGTCTGTTTCTGATCATTTGAGTAGACACATGCACATTTGTGGCTTGCTGGAGGTCATTTTGCAGGGCTCTGGCAGTGCTCCTCCTGTTCCTCCTTGCACAACGGCGGAGGTAGCGGTCCTGCTGCTGGGTTGTTGCCCTCCTACGGCCTCCTCCACGTCTCCTGATGTACTGGCCTGTCTCCTGGTAGCGCCTCCATGCTCTGGACACTACGCTGACAGACACAGCAAACCTTCTTGCCACAGCTCGCATTGATGTGCCATCCTGGATGAGCTGCACTACCTGAGCCACTTGTGTGGGTTGTAGACTCCGTCTCATGCTACCACTAGAGTGAAAGCACTGCCAGTTTTCAAAAGTGACCAAAACATCAGCCAGAAAGCATAGGAGCTGAGAAGTGGTCTGTGGTCACCACCTGCAGAACAACTCCTTTATTGGGGGTGTCTTGCTAATTGCCTATAATTTCCACCTGTTGTCTATTCCATTTGCACAACAGCATGTGATATTGATTGTCAATCAGTGTTGCTTCCTAAGTGGACAGTTTGATTTCACAGAGTTACATTGTGTTGTTTAAGTGTTCCCTTTATTTTTTTGAGCAGTGTGTATGTATATATATATATATATATATATATATATATATGTGTATATAGATAGATGGATAGATAGAGAACAACAGGCATTACTAAGCTGCTGCCTGTCTGATCTATGGGGGTAATTCCAAGTTGATCGCAGCAGGGGAGGCAGATATAACATGTGCAGAAAGAGTTAGATTTGGGTGGGTTATTTTATTTCTGTGCAGGGTAAATGCTGGCTGCTTTATTTTTACATTGCAAATTAGATTGCAGATTGAACACACCCCACCCAAATCTAACTCTCTCTGCACATGTTATATCTGCCTCCCCTGCAGTGCATATGGTTTTGCCCAATTGCTAACAAAAATCCTGCTGCGATCAACTTGGAATTACCCCCAATCTGGAGTGCTGCATCTTTGTTTCTATGTATATATATATATATATATATATATATACACAGGATATATATATATATATAGATAGATAGATAGATAGATAGATATGTGTGTGTGTGTATATATATATATATATATATATATATATATATGTATATTGATATAATTCATCTACCTTCTCTTTATTAGGGGCCCCACTGTCTTAAGTGTCTCGGACCCCCCATGGTCTTAATCCGGCTCTGAGGGCGGGATCCGGTATGAAGATCGACACTGTCTAGGTCGACAATGTTTAGGTCGACCACTATAGGTCGACAGTAACTAGGTCGACAGGGTCCGAAGGTTGGCAGGGTTTCTAGGTCGACATGTGCTAGGTCGACAGGTCAAAAGGTCGACATGAGTTTTTAATGTTTTTTTTTTTTTTACTTTTTCATACTTAACGATCCACGTGGACTACGAAGCATGGCGAGCGAAGCGAGCCATGCGAGGGGACACGGTGCACTAATTGGGCTTCCCGGTCACTGTATGGAGAAAACGACACCCAAAAAACATGAAAAACTCATGCCGACCTTTTGAAATGTCTACATAGCACATGTCGACCTAAAAACCCTGTTGAACTTCAGACCCTGTCGACCTAGTGACTGCCGACTTATAGTGGTCGACCTAAACATTGTCGACCTAGACACTGTCGATCTAATGATCCACACCCCTGAGGGCACCCCTGCAACCCAGTTTGGGAATCGCTAATAAAGGGAATAGATGATTGTATGAAGCTCATTTTGCGATAAGCCCTTTGCTGTTCCAGGACTTTATAGCCATCTTCTTTCTTGGTCCAGTCATGTGCCGCTGCTCTCAGGACTCTGCTGCAGGTCAGTCGTTGGTCCAGTCCTATGAAGCAGGTCAGAGGTTCTGTACTGCAGATCACATCCAGCACTCGTTCAGCATTTAATTTTTACTGATATTGGTTTTTAAGTGAAAATTAGATTAAACCTGTATGATATTATCTACTCTCTAGTTATTTAGAATTTCTCTTACGTCCTAGAGGATACTGGGGTCCACATTAGTACCATGGGGTATAGATGGGTCCACTAGGAGCCTTGGGCACTTTAAGAAATCAATAGTGTGCACTGGCTCCTCCCTCTATGCCCCTCCTGCCAGACTCATTTTCGAAAATGTGCCGGAGGAGCCGGTCACGCTTAGAGAAGCTCCTGGAGAGTTTTTTGCATTTATTTTCTGTTTGTTGTTTTCAGGCAGGGCTGGGTGGCACCAGCCTGCCTGCTTCTTGGGACTTAGGGGGGAGAATGGACCAACTTCCTGAAGAGTTAATGGTCCAGTTTCTCCGCTGACAGGACACTGAGCTCTTGAGGGAGTCATTTGAAAGCCCCACCACGGCGAGCGTACCCTCCCGCAGTATGCCACCACCCCTAACAGAGCCAGAAGAGTGGTGAGTACAGCGCCAGCGTCCCGGATAGCGGTTCGCCGGCGGGAATGGCGGCACAAGGGCAGGAGCACAGCAATGCTGCAGGCTGCACTGCGGGGGCTCAGTAAGGTGATACACTTGGATGTGTCCATGCTGTGAGGCAGGCGCGCTGAGCCACCAATGAAACCCAGATCTGGCCACTTACCTAACAGACGGTTTTAACCCTCTGTTAGTAAAAAAAAGTCCTCATGCCAGTATAAAAAATGTGGGAAGCTGCGTGTCATTACGGGGGCGGGGCTTCACTATGAGCTGATCCAGCATCTCACCAGCGCCATTTTCCCTCTGCAGCTTATACTGACAACATACACAGGGAAGCGCAGCTCCTCCACAAGGACTCTACGTCTCCTCAGCGGTACCAGGGGGTCTTAGTAAGGGGGGGGGGGGAGCAATGTTAGAATACTAAGCCCTATTAAAGTGCTTAGTTTTACTTAAGCTAAAAGGGCGCTGTGTGGCTGGCTTCGGCTTCTGTATCTCCATGCGGGCTCTGTGTGGGATAAAACTGTGTTTTCACCTTCTGTGTGTGTGTGTGTGTATCCCTTCCAGTTGCCATGTCCAGGGACTGCGTTTCCTGCACAGCAGAGTGTCTGTCCTCCCCAGGAGACTCTCTGCCCTGTACTCAGGATAGTGCACAATCTCAGGCCAGTGGGGCTGAACCCCCATGGTTAGATTCCATTAAAGGGATGATATCTACTAGTTCTACTATATTATCCCACACTGAAAAAGAGACGCAATTCTTAAGACAGTCTATGGATGACCTGATCAATAGAGATTCAGTTCCCATGCCAGCATCTCAGGTCCCTGCCATTTGTCCACAAAAGCGAACTCTGGCCCAGCTCATGCAGGCTGATACTGACAACAATACATCAGACCCAGAGGAGGGTGAGGTGGATGCGACTGGGAGGACGCTGTCCTGTCACAAGGCATACAGGCTCTGATAGAAGCTATCAGGTTCTCAGGAACAGACCTCCGGATCTGCTTCCTCAAGGCCTTCAGCATGACGGTGGACCGCGCTGCCTATGGTGGAGTTAGAGGAGGAATCTTATTTTAATGTAAAAAGAAATACGCAAGAACTTTTCCTGCATCCAAGGAATTGGATGCCCTATTTGAGGAAACTTGGGCTAATCCTGATAAAAAATTTCAGATCCCTAAAAGATTGATTACATCTTTTCCCTTTCCTCTGGATGATAGAAAGAAATGGGAAAACCCGCCAACTGTGTCTAGGTTGTCACGTAAGATAGTCTTACCTGTTCCTGGGGCAGCATCCTTAAAGGATACGGTTGACCACAAGATTGAGACCACTCTCAAATCTCTATACACTGCCCAAAGGCCCACTATTGCTTGTGCATGGATCACTAAGGCCATTGCTAAGTGGTCAGGTAACCTAATTGACGAATTAGATTCCTTACCCAGGGGGGAAATAATTTTACTCCTACAGCATATTCAGGAATCTGCTAACTTTATGGTGGAGGCCAGCAATGGACTGGGACTCTAATTCAGCCCGGGCATTCGTGAGCGCGCGTCACGATGTACAGGGGCGTGCCGCGAGTCATGGGGGTATGGACTTGTGGCACGCCCCCATTACCATGGCGATGCTTGCTGGGGGCGGGGGCATACTGCGAATCCGGGGGCGTGGACTCGCAGCAACTCCCCATTTCCATGGAGACTGGTGGGGGTGGCTGAAGCAGAGAGCCAGAGGCTCTCTGAGGGACCGGATCGGCCCACCTGCCCATCGACCCTTCTGTCATGTGCCAGAAGTGCCAGATGGGCAGTCCGGCCCTGGTGGAGGCCATAAAGGAAATAGGTTTGCTCAACGCACACACCACTGCCATGGCAGTGTCAGCACGCTGGGGCTTGTGGATGCGACAGTGGACTGCGGATGCAGATTCCAGGAAAGGCGTGGAAATCCTACCATTCACAGGTGAGGCCCGTTTTAAGATGAGCTGGATACGTTGATATCCAAGGCTACAGCGGGTAAGTCTACATACCTTCCTTCCGCAGCACCCCCAGCTAGGAAAACCTACTCTGCTCCAAATCTGCAGTCCTTTTGGACAGCAACATTTAAAGGTAAATCAAAAGGTTCTTCTACAGCCTTCAAAGGCAATAGAGGTAAACCCAGAAAACCAGCAGCTGCAGGTTCGCAGGAACAGACCTCCGGATCTGCTTCCTCAAGGCCTTCAGCATGACGGTGGACCGCGCTGCCTGGAAGACAGGCAGGTGGGAGCCCGGTTACATTATTTCAGTCACATTTGGGCAACATCATGCCAAGATCTCTGGGTCAGAGACCTTATCACCTAGGGATACAGACTGGAGTTTCAGGAACTCCCACCTCACAGATTCTTCAAATCAGGCTTACCAGCTTCTCCAGAAGCAGGTAGCAATTCAGAAACTGGTATAAACAAAAGGTTATTACTCCAACCTGTTTGTGGTACTGAAACCGGACGGTTCGCTACGGCCCATTTTATACCTCAAGTCGCTGAACCCGTACTTAAGGGTGTTCAAGTTCAAGATGGAGTCTCTGAGAGTGGTGATCTCAGGTCTGGAGAAGGGGGAATTTCTGGTGTCTCTGGACATCAAGGATGCATACCTTTATATTCCGATTTGGCCACCTCATCAGGCTTATCTACGGTTTGCACAACAGGACTGTCACTACCAGTTCCAGGCCCTGCCATTTGGCTTCTCCACAGCACCAAGGGTGTTCACCAAGGCAATGGCAGAGATGATGTTTCTCCTCCGCAAGTAGGGAGTAAACATAATACCGTACCTGGACAATCTGCTGATAAAAGCACCATCCACGGAGAGGTTGTTGGACAGCACCTGGAACCAACACGGAGGCTCCCGTTCCTGGGGATGATACCGGATATGGAGGAACAGAAGGTATTCCTTCTGTTGGAAAAGGCATTGGTAATCCAGTCAGTGGTGCAGGATGTTCTAAAACCAGCCTGGATATCGGTGCATCTATGCATTTGCCTTCTGGGGAAGATGGTAGCCTCTTACGAGGCTCTGCAGTACGGAAGGTTTCATGCAAGGCCCTTCCAGGTTAATCTGTTGGACAAATGGTCCGGATCACATCTTCACATGCACCAGAGGATACGTCTGTCGCCAAAAGCCAGTATTTCTCTTCTGTAGTGGCTTCAGACTTCTCACCTGACCGAGGGTCGATGGTTTGGGATTCAAAATTGGATTCTGCTAACCACAGATGCAAGCCTCAGAGGTTGGGGAGCAGTCACCCAGGGGAAACAGTTCCAAGGAAAATGGTCAAGTCAGGACACCATTCTTCCGATCAACGTTCTGGAGCTAAGAGCCATATACAACGCCCTTCTACAGGCTTTGCATCTTCTTCAAGGTCACGCCATTCAAGTTCAGTCAGACAATGTGACGGCAGTAACGTACATAACCGACAGGGCGGAACGAAGAGCAGAGTAGCAATGTCAGAGGTAACAAGGATTCTCCTCTGGGCAGAAAGACACACGGTGGCGCTGTCGGCAGTCTTCATTCTGGAAGTAGACAACTGGGAAGTGGACTTCCTCAGCAGACATGATCTCTACCCAGGAGAGTGTGGCCTTCACCCACAGGTGTTTGAGTCCTTGACATGTCGGTGGGGAATTCCACAAATAGTCATGATGGCCTCTCGTCTCAACAAGAAGCTCAAGCGGTATTGTTCCTGGTCGAGGGACCCACAAGCAGTGGTGGTGACTCTGGTGACTCCATGGGTCTACCAGATGGTTTACATGTTGCCACCTCTTCCATTGATCCCAATAATTCCCAAAAGAATATAAAGGGAAAAGGTTCAAGCAATTCTCATTGCTCCGGACTGGCCAAGAAGGGCCTGGTACGCAGATCTACTGGAGATGCTCCTAGTGGACCCATGGCCTCTGCCTCTTTGCGAGGATCTTCTGCAACAGGAACCGTTCGTCTATCAAGACAACATGGCTACATTTGATGGCATGGAGGTTGAACGTCAAATTCTAGCCTGGAAGGGGATTCTGGACAAGGTTATTCCAACCCTGATCCAAGCCAGGAAAGGGGTAACATCTAAACATTACCACCGTATTTGGAAAAAATATGTCTCGTGGTGTGAAAACAGGAAATTTCCTACAGTGGAATTTCAACTGGGATGTTTTCTCCTTTTTCTACAGTCGGGTGTGGATGTGGGCCTACGTTTGGGCTCCTTAAAAGTCCAGATTTCAGCCTTATCCATTTTCTCACAGAAACAATTGGCTTCCCTCCCTGAAGTTCAGACATTCTTGAAGGGTGTTCTGCACATCCAACCTCCCTTTGTGCCTCCCATGTCACCTTGGGATCTCAACTTGGTGGTGCAGTTTCTACAATCGGAATGGTTTGAGCCATTACAAGAGGTTGACGTGAAGTTTCTTACATGGAAGACTGTTACACTGTTGGCCTTAGCTTCAGCAAGGCGTGTGTTGGAACTGGGGCCGTTATCTCACAAGAGCCCCTATTTGATTTTTCATGAAGATAGAGCTGAACTCAGAACCCATCAGCAATTTCTTCCTAAGGTGGTGTCTGAGTTTCATATCAACCACCCTATTGTGGTTCTTGTGTTTACTGACACCTCTGCTACCTCAAAGTTTTTGGATGTTGTGAGGGCTTTGAAGATCTATGTGAAGAGGACAGCTCGTCACAGAAAATCTGACTCGCTGCTTCTTCTCTATGATCCCAATAAATTGTGAGTCCTGCTTCAAAGCAGTCTATTGCTCGCTGGATCAGGTTTACTATCCAGCAGGCTTATTCTACAGCAGGATTGCCGGTTTGTTAAGTACAGGCCCACTCTACTAGGTCGGTGGGTTCTTCCTGGGCGGCTGCCCGGGGTGTCTTGGCTTTACAGCTCTGCCGAGCGGCTACTTGTTCAGGTTCGAACACGTTTGCTAAGTTCTACAAGTTCGTTACTTTGGCCTCTGAGGACCTTCAGGTTGGTCAATCAGTTCTGCAGGAACCTCAACACTCTCCCACCCGGTTTGGGAGCTTTAGTACATCCCCATGGTACTAATGTGGACCCCAGTATCCTCTAGGACATAAGAGAAAATAGGATTTTAATTACCTACCGGTAAATCCTTTTCTCGTAGTCGAGGATACTGGGCACCCGCCCAGTGCTTCATGTTTCCTGCACTGTTATTTCATTATGTATTGTTGTTGGTTCAGCTGTTGCTGTTCCTGTTCAAGTTTGGTTTGTAGGGCTTTCCTCTTGTTTGTGTGTGCTGGTTCGAATCTCACCACTGTTCTGTTAAATCCTTCCTCAGGATGAGTCCGTCTCCTCGGGCACAGTTTCTAGAATGAGTCTGGTAGGAGGGGCATAGAGAGAGGAGCCAGTGCACACTATTGATTTCTTAAAGTGCCCAAGGCTCCTAGTGGACCCGTCTATATCCCATGGTACTAATGTGGACCCCAGTATCCTCTACAGACTACGAGAAAAGGATTTACCGGTAGATAATTAAAATTCTATTTTTTAGTAACATGTTTAGGTGGTCTCATAGCACTTGCATTTGTCTATTTTGCACTGTAACAAAGTCTGTGTGAGTGGAACCCTTACCACAGCCCAAAGTTATCACATCACTTCTGAGGTATCAGTAATCCATGTAGGCTTCATAGAAATATTTTATGCAACTCACAATATGAGTTTACCATCTTCTGAGTGTCAGACAATTAATATAACTTTATTTATTTATTTTTTTGGTCAGATGATTTTTTATAAATTATTTCAAACTGTAACGACCCTTTTTTGTTATTTTCTCCTCAGCTCACTGTAAAAAAATTATAATAAATTAAAAAAGTGGAAAAAAGCAAATTACAGAGTAAGACCATGGTGGTCATTCTGAGTTGATCGCAGCCAGCAACTTTTTGCTGCTGCTGCGATCAACTAGTACACGCCTATGGGGGAGTGTATTTTAGCTTAGCAGGGCTGCGATCGCTTGTGCAGCCCTGCTAAGGTAAAAAAAATTCAAGCAAAAGAAGACTAAGGCCCTCATTCCGAGTTGATCGCTCGCCAGCTGCTTTTAGCAGCAGTGCAAACGCTAAGCCGCCGCCCTCTGGGAGTGTATCTTAGCTTAGCAGAAGTGCGAACGAAAGGATCGCAGCGCTGCTACAAAAAAATTTGTGCAGTTTCAGAGTAGCTGCAGACCTACTCCTACCTTGCGATCACTGCAGACTATTTAGTTCCTGTTTTGACGTCACAAACACGCCCTATGTTCGGCCA
The DNA here is from genome assembly GCF_028390025.1 of Pseudophryne corroboree. Lineage (NCBI taxonomy): Eukaryota > Metazoa > Chordata > Amphibia > Anura > Myobatrachidae > Pseudophryne > Pseudophryne corroboree. The sequence goes on from NC_086446.1 coordinate 683,760,949, forward strand.
GCCACTCCCCCGTTTCTCCAGCCACTCCTGAGTTTTTATCTGGCACGCCTGCGTTTTTACACACACTCCCCGAAAACGGTCAGTTACCTCCCAGAAACACCCACTTCCTGTCAATCACTCAATGATCAGCAGTGCGACTGAAAAGCGTTGCTAGACCTTGTGTAAACTGCATTGGCTTTTGTGAAAGTACGTCGCGCGTGCGCAGTGCGCACCATACGCATGTGCAGAAGTGCCAATTTTTAGCCTGATCGCTGCGCTGCGAACAACTGTAGCTAGCGATCAACTTGGAATGACCTCCTAGGCCTATACCTACTTTCCCTGTGCGACGATCCCTGCGATGCTGGAGCCGGCTTTGACGTCAGACATCCGCCCTCCGTTCTGCTAGACACACCTGCGTTTTACTCACCACTCCCCGAAAACAGCTCCAAATGGTCCGGATCTGTCCTGGAAAGCCTTCTTTCTGTCAATCTTCTTTGCGGTCAGCTCTGCGACCGCTTCCATTGTAAGCTGCGACGTAACCTGGCGACCCCTGTCACCGGGCAACGTCACGCACGCGCACTGCGGTCGCCTCGCATGCACATTCCGTACCCGTTCGCACCACAGCGATAAACCGCTGCGTGCGAACGGGTCGGAATGACCCCCCCCCATAGTCCTTAGGGGGTCATTCCGAGTTGTTCGCTCGCTAGCAGATTTTAGCAGCATTGCACACGCTAGGCCGCCGCCCTCTGGGAGTGTATCTTAGCATAGCAGAATTGCGAACGAAAGATTAGCAGAATTGCGAATAGAAATTTCTTAGCAGTTTCTGAGTAGCTCGAGACTTACTCCTACACTGCGATCAGCTCAGCCCATTTAGTTCCTGGTTTGACGTCACAAACACGCCCTGCGTTCAGCCAGCCACTCCTCTGTTTCTCCAGACACTCCCGCATTTTATCCTGGCACGCCTGCGTTTTTCCGCACACTCCCAGAAAACTGTCAGTTTCCGCCCAGAAACACCCACTTCCTGTCAATCACACTCCGATCACTTCAACGATGGAAATTCTTCGTCCGGACTCTGAGTAAATCTACTAAGTTTTGTGCAAAAATACTTAGCGCATGCGCACTGCATACCATGCGCATGCGCATTTTTGCCTTAATCGCTCCATTGCGAAAATCGGCAACGAGCGAACAACTCGGAATGACCCCCTTAGTGTGTATGCTGGGGAACTAGGGCTCCTCTTTTGATTTTACCATTGCATGCTTTACTGCCACGTTTTGCTAATTGCACAGTGTACACTGGGGGTAATTCAGAGTTGATCGCAGCAGCAAATTTTTTAGCAGTTGGGCAAAACCATGGGGGTCATTCCGAGTTGATCGCTCACTAGCAGTTTTAAGCAGCCGTGCAAATGCATTGTCGCCGCCAACTGGGGAGTGTATTTTAGCTTTGCAGAAGTGCGAACACTTGTGCAGCAGAGCGCCTGCAAAATCTTTTTGTGCAAAACAAGACCAGCCCTGTAGTTACTCTTCATGTGCATTGATTTTATCAATGGAGGGACGGCTTTTGACGTCACACTCCCACCCAGCGAACGCCCAGCCACGTCTGCGTTTTTTCTGCCATCCCTGCGTTTTTCTAAGCACTCCCTGAAAATGGTCAGTTGCCACCCATGTCAATCTTCTTGCGTTCGGCCGTGCAACAGGAATGTTCGTTACACTTTGTGCAAACCCATGATGCTCATTGTACCCATATGACGCACCTGCGCATTGTGGTGCATACGCATGTGCAGAAATGCCGATTTTTAGCCTGATCGCTGCGCTGCGAACAACGGTAGATAGCGATCAACTCGGAATGACCCCCCATGTGCACTGCAGGGGAGGCAGATATAACATTTGCAGATAGAGTTAGATTTGGATGGGTTATTTTGTTTCTGTGCAGGGTAAATACTGGCTGCTTTATTTTTACACTGCAATTTAGATTTCTGTTCGAACACACCCCGCTCAAATCTAACTCTCTCAGTACATGTTATATCTGCCCCTCCCCCCCCCCTGCAGTGCACATGGGGGGTCATTCCGAGTTGATCACTCGCTAGCAGTTTTTAGCAGCCGTGCAAACGCATAGTCGCCACCTACGGGGGAGTGTATTTTCGCTTTGCAGGAGTGCGAAAGCCTGTGCAGCAGAGCGCCTGCAAACACATTTTGTGCAAAACAAGACCTGACCTGTAGTGACTTATCCTGTGCAATGATTGCTGCGACGAGTGACACGGTAATGGCGTCAGATACCTGCCCAACAAACGCCCGGCCACGCCTGCGTTTTTCCAAACACTCCCAGAAAACGGTCAGTTGACACCCAGAAACTCCCACTTCCTGTCAATGTCCTTGCGATCGGCTGTGCGATTGGAATCGTCGCTAGAACCAGTGCAAAACCACAAAGGACTTACCCGTACGACGCGCGTGCGCATTGCGGTGCATATGCATGCGCAGATTAGCCATTTTTTTCACTGATTGCTGCGAACAACGGCAGCTAGCGATCAACTCGGAATGACCCCCATGGTTTTGCCCAACTGCTAACAAATTTGCTGCTGTGATCAACTCTGAATTAGGCCCACTATGTAGTGTGCCCAACATGGCTGCCTCCTCTGGTACTCTCTTCTGCAGAATAGACAATGCATGGTTCTGACCTCTCCTAATATTTTTGTCTCCCCAAGTCTCTTCACCTTTTGAGATAATTTATTGATAAACATAAAGACAACTTCAAACAAAATATATTTAAAAATGTCCATTTTTATTTCAAGTTAAATGTAGCCTGTTTTCTTCTTCTTCTTCTTCTTCTTCTTCTTCTTCTTCTTCTTCTTCTTCTTCTTCTTCTTCGTCTTCTTCTTCTTCTTCTTCTTCTTCTTCTTCCTCTAATTCTTCTTCTTCTTTGTGTTCTTCTAATTCTTCTTCTTCTTTGTGTTCTTCTAATTCTTCTTCTTTGTGTTCCTCTTCTTCTTCTTCTTCTTCTTCTTCTTCTTCTTCTTCTTCTTCTTCTTATTATTATTATTATTATTAGTAGTAGTAGTAGTAGTAGTAGTAGTAGTAGTAATATTGGCCCTCATTCCGAGTTGTTCGCTCGCAAGGCGATTTTAGCAGAGTTGCACACGCTAAGCCGCCGCCTACTGGGAGTGAATCTTAGCTTCTTAAAATTGCGAACGATGTATTCGCAATATTGCGATTACAAACTTCTTAGCAGTTTCAGAGTAGCTTCAGACTTACTCGGCATCTGCGATCAGTTCAGTTCTTGTCGTTCCTGGTTTGACGTCACAAACACACCCAGCGTTCGCCCAGACACTCCCCCGTTTCTCCAGCCACTCCCGCGTTTTTCCCAGAAACGGTAGCGTTTTTTCTCACACGCCCCTAAAACGGCCTGTTTCCGCCCAGTAACACCCTTTTCCTGTCAATCACACTACGATCGCCGGAGCGAAGAAAAAGCCGTGAGTAAAAATACTATCTTCATTGTAAAATTACTTGGCGCAGTCGCAGTGCGAACATTACGCATGCGCACTAAGCGGAAAATCACTGCAATGCGATGAAATTTACCGAGCGAACGACTCGGAATGAGGGCCATTATTTCCTCTGCATTAAAAAAAATTGGGAATTCCAGACCAAGTTTGGTCCAGAAATCTTACAAACTTGTCCTATAAGAGGAAGCCTCATGACTCATTAAGAGTTAGTCATCATTCAGCACTGAGGAGAGGAAACACCCCCTCGGGGAGGAAACCTATTGGGGCCCATGGCTGAAGGATTGCCCATCCCTCTAGGCACTAGGAGACTCTGCAGAGTGTACCCAAACAACCCACTCACTAACTGTGCATAACCCAGTCATCCCTTCTGTCTTCTACTTTTTCTTCTTCTTATTAATTACTCTGCATTAAAAAATAGGGAATTCAGGGGGCGTGCCCTGGCAGCCATTATGAGTGGCAGCACGGAAAAGTAACTCTCCCCTGCAAATCTATTTACCTGCTCCCTGCAGCTTCCCTGGTGGCCCTGGTCCTGCTCCACCGCCCCTGGGGTGCATCTAGATGGCCCGACAGCTGTTTGTATTCCCGGGATGTGTCACCTGTCCCCCCCCCCGCTGGCTGTGGCCTTGTGCGCGGGCCGGAGCCGGGGCCTCGATTTTCCCGGAAGTCCCCTCTGTCTACCTGCCACTGTGAGAGCACCCGGCGGCTGTTCTTCTCTCCGTCGCGGGTGCTGTGCGGCGCCGGTGACCCCCCTGCCCTCCTACATTCTCGCTGGCTCCAAATCCTTGTCTGCAGCCGCGGATGTCCTGGCCGTGTCCCGCCGGAAGCTTCCGCTTGTCTCTCTCCTCATCTGGCCCTGGTGCAGTGCGGCCGGTAGTGCGGGGACCGGCGAGCGGTCTGCGGGCGGCTCTACCTCTGCTTGCCTGCCTGCCTGCCTACCTGTCTGAGTGGCGCTGGCTCCCCCTGAATTGGGCTGGATCCCTGCTGCCCCATAGTTGTTAATGCCCACTACTACTTACTGAGTGGCGCCACTGCACTGGCGCCTATCCCCCTGCGCCCTGCTTCCCCACTTGGGCACCTTATTATATACGGGCCCCCTCTTCAGTATAGCACCTGAGGGCTCACCTGGCTGTGAGGGGCGTCTACACTCCTAGACGGCTGAAACCTACGGCTCTACACTGGTTATTCCTCTGCTGTTGCGTGGACGCCTGCTTTTCTGGACTCCCGGTGCTGCAGGTTGGTCCTACACGCATTGCACTCTCATGCAACTCTCGATGTTTGGCCTGCTCTCTGACTCTATGCTGCCCATGTGACGTCTCTCCCATGCACCCATGGAACCGTTACCACTCCTCCTTGTCTGAAATAGAACCACAAACCTTTACCATTTTGCCATTTTTATTGCTGTTTATTATCACACTCCTCGGACGAGCACCATGCCTCCTAAAAGATCCAAAATATCCGCCCTTGCACCTCCTATTAAATTTGTCTCTAATCGTACCACTGATCCTGTGCCAAATGGGAAGCCCAGTGCGATCTCCGCATCCACCGCTACACACTCTCCGCTTCCCGCTTCTGGACCGGACTTTGCCTCAGATGCGCCTCCTCTTACAGTCTGTATGCTTCACCAGATGCTTCAGGCCTTACGAACGGACATCACCACCGACCTCCAGTCTTCTATTGCTCAACTCGCTGGCAAAGTGACCGATATTGGCATCCGCAATAATAACTTAGAGGATAAAGTACAGGAGTTGGCCTCTTCCCACAACGAGCTTCTTACCTCTCACAACTCGGCCTTGGCGGAACTGTTGGCTGTTAAAGACAAGCTAGCCGATCTCGAGGACAGATCCCGTAGAAACAACGTTAAAATCAGGGGGGTTCCGAAAACAGTATCGACCAACGACCTCCAAGATTTTGCCCTCTCCCTCTTTAAAAAATTACTACCCTCCGCTGACGCCCAAGATCTGCTGATTGACAGGATACATCGCTTGCCGAAGCCTCGTTCCGCTCCCAGTAGCTCTCCTCGAGACGTCCTCCTGCGTCTCCATTTTTTTCACATCAAAGAGGATATTCTCAAGGCCACCCATATGGCAGAGGACTTGGATGTCTTGGATAACCTACAAATATTTCCAGATCTATAAAGAAATGCAGTTCCTTCCAACCTATCACGAAGGCCCTCCGCGACCAGGAGATACAGTATAGATGGGGGTTCCCGGTTAAACTGCTGGTTCGGAGGGATGGATCCACCTTTGCAATCTCATCGTTGGAAGCTGGCGTCAAAATCTTGACTGACTGGAACATCCCTGTCTCGGTCCCTCTGTCCTCTCAAGGTCCTCTGGTGCAATCGGACTGGTCCAAAGTGGGCTGACATTCTGCCGACTTGATTCCTCTACCTTTTCTAGTTCTTGCTGATTGGATTCAAGATACCTGATGCCGGGACAATTTTTGTTTTTTGGTCCTGAGTCCCCTTTATGTTGCTATGGATTGTCCCTGACATGGGTTTTAGTTTTTGAAGGGACTTTTGTTGCTGTATTTTCTGGACTGGCGCTGGGTCCTGATGTTGCACTCGCAAGTATTGTTTATTTCTAGTATCTGTATATGATATCTGACATATTCTCTATGCTCCCATGCTTAGTTTATATGCATATCTTTTGTGGTTCTTACATGTGTTGTTATGTATAAGGTTCCATGGGTGGGGCTCGCAATGGCCTCCCCCCACAAGTTAACGATGTTGCCGCCTTTTTTTTTGCGGCACCTACTGTGGCCCGATATACTGGGACTTTTGGGTTCTTTTTGTGTTTTTCTGATTTTTCTCACCCTTTTTTTTCTTTTCCTTTTGTGCCTTTCCCCTTTTTCATGTTCCCCAGACAGATACCTCCATGGCATCCATACGTGCTTTTGCTTTTCTCTTCATTGATGGTTAAGGTTATTTCTCTCAATGTCAAAGGCCTCAACTCCCCTCATAAGCGTAGACTGGCTCTTTCTACATTTCATAATTATAGAGCTGACATTGTGGCCCTACAAGAGACACATTTTTCTTCTTCAACCCCCCTGTTTTTCGAGACCATAGGTACCCAACCTGTTATACTGCTAATGGCCCCGCTAAACGCAACGGCATGGCTATACTGTTCCATAGACACACTCCTTTTACCCTACAGCGACAGATGCAGGATAAGAACGGCCGTTATCTTATCCTTATTGGTACTATCGACAACACCTTAGTGACCCTTGTATCTCTATATGCCCCTAACTCCCGTCAAATCCCGTTCCTGCGGGAACTCCTTGAGGAATTATATAAGATTAGACAGGGGGTGCTTATACTGTTAAGAGACTTTAATCTAGTCCTAGATCCTAAGGTGAAAAGGTCTTCCCCACAAGGTCCTAGCCCCTCTCCCCGAGATGTGGGCTCGTCCCTTGCTTTTAAGAAGCTACTCACCGAGTTCAACTTGTATAATGCCTGGTGCGTCTTTTCCCCTACAGAGAGAGATTATACTTTTTTTTATGCTGTTCATAACAGTTACTCTAGGATCAACCTTATTCTTCTAGACAAGAGGACTCTCCAACATACTCGAAAACTTAAAATCCTCCCCATTACTTGGTCGGATCACGCCCCTATATTGTGGTCCTGGGACATAGGTTTGCATCTCCCCCCCCCCACCCCACCCCTGGCGACTCCCAGAATATCAATTGACGAATCCTGAGACTCTGAAGGCCCTTACTGACTCTCTGTCAATGTATATGCAGACCAATGCCCCTGAGGATACTTCTATCTTCACGTATTGGTGTGCTCTGAAAGCCGTGCTCCGTGGCACGTCCATCCAAAAAGGGGCTCAGCTCAAGGCTCGCTCTAAGAAAATGCAGGCCGACTTGGAGTTGTCTCTACGGTCTTTGGAGTCTCAGAATCAAACATGCCCTACTCGGTTTACGTAAACAACTTCAGGGGGTGCGAGCCCAACTCCAGAAGCTTTTCATGCTTCGTATGCAATCGGCCCTAGCTCGCTTTCGCAGCAAATTTTATACGGCTGGAAACAAGGCCACCCATTTGTTAGCGCACAAACTTTGTAGCCGCCAGGCCCATAATCGTATCAAATGCCTCATTGCCCCTTCAGGCAAGCCATGCCTTAATCCCCTTGATATTGCTAATTTATTCTCTACATTTTATGCCAAATTATATAACCTTCGTGAAGATCTACTATACCTCAGCCCTCTGCAGCTTCTATCTCCGCCTTTTTAGATGGCCTTCATCTCCCCTCATTAGATGACAACACCCTGACATCCCTGAATGCCCCTTGGTCTTTGGATGAGATACAACTTGTAATTCTGCAATTGCCAAAAAACAAAGCCCCCGGGCCTGATGGCTTTATTAACTCCTTTTACTCCACGTTCAGTGAGGTACTCTCCCCTCTCCTCCTGCAGCTCTACTCCCAGGTCTCCAATACAGGATCCTTCTCGGCGGAAATGGTTGAAGCCCAAATCGTAACCATCCCGAAGCCAGGTGAAGACCCTTCTGACTGTAAGAACTACCGACCTATTGCCCTCCTTAACACCGTTTTAAAAATGTATGCTAAGCTAATAGCCAATCGCTTGAATCCTTTACTCCCACGTCTCATACACCCAGACCAAGTTGGTTTTGTCCTTTGCCGTCAGGCCCCCGACAACACCCGGAGAGTCCTCGATCTGGTTGAGTGGTCTTCCCGCACTAAATCATCGTTTCTCTTACTCTCTCTCGATGCCGAAAAGGCGTTCGATCGCCTCCATTGGGGTTATATGCGCCAGGTGTTATCCAGGTTTGGTCTCCACGGGGACATCCTCCGCTCTATTTTAGCTCTTTATGATGGCCCTTCTGCTAGAATATTTAGTAATGGTTTTCTTTCCTCCCCGTTTCATATTTCCAATGGTACCAGACAGGAGCGCCCCCTTTCCCCGCTGATATTCGTGCTAGCTATTGAACCCCTCACCCAAATGATTCGACTATCTCAGAAATTCCCCGGTCTTACTGTATGTGACACTTCTCATAAGCTCTGCCTTTTCGCATATGATGTTTTATTGTTTGTTTCTGACCCGGGGACCTCGTTGCCCGTCCTACATGATATCTTGGAGCGCTTTAGCGCTGCTTCATATTATAAATTGAACCTTACGAAATCGGATGCCCTTCCTATTAATATCCCAACCTCTGTTTTACAATCTTTGAAGGCGCGCTTTCCTTATACGTGGAAAGACTCTTCCCTAACGTATCTGGGAATCTCCATTCCCTCTCATTTCCAGAATGTATACTCTCTCAATTATGTGCCTCTGCTGGCTCACCTAACCTCACTGACTTCTGCTTGGATGGGCTACGAGGTCTCCTGGCTGGGCCGCCTGGCAGCATTTAAAATGATGTTGTTGCCAAAACTTATGTATTTATTTCGAGCCATCCCCTACGCTGTTCCCCGTAAACTGTTAACCCAGATGCGAAGGTTGATGTTGTCGTATGTTTGGAAATGTAAACCTCCTCGATTGGCCTATACATGTTTGATTTGCTCTAAGTCACAGGGAGGCCTCACACTCCCTGATTTACTCAGGTACCATGAGGCGTCTATGCTCTCCCAATTGTCCAACCTGTCTCTCCCCTCCCACTCTAAACCATGGGTGGATCTAGAACGTGACCTATTCCGGGACTTCCCCCTCACCGATCTCCTGTGGCTAACCGGACAACTCTGCCCCCACTATCCATTGTCACCCTCCATATCCGACGCTCTGACGATCTGGGACTCTAGACTTTCACCTTCCTTTAACATTACGGTACCCACTAGAACCATTTCTCTGTCTGCATTGGATAAAGTATTGCCTTATCTCCACTTCTCCTACTGGAGACATTTAGGTATGGAATCTCTCACTGATATCTTCTCGCCAGCCTCCCTTCTGTTGTTTTCAGATCTACAAGCTAAATATAACCTTGACCCTTCAGCCTGGCTCTATTATCACCAACTTAAACATTGGATAGACGGTATGACCATTAGCCCTAACGTCTTCCAACTCCCCACAGACAGTGTCCTGAATAGATTGACTAAACTTTCATCACGTGGAGCCATTTCTGACTGGTATAATTTGCTGTCACCTTCGATTGCCACGACTAAATCTGCCGCTCAAATTAAGTGGGAAACTGATCTCCATTGTAATTTCACTCTTAAGCAGTGGGAATCTATTCATCTTTCTTCTTTCTCTCTTTCTAAATGTACTAATCACACCGAAATGCACATTAAATTATTACACAGACTATATTTCACCCCTTCTAAACTGCACAAGATCTAGCCGACCACCTCTAAATTCTGTTGGCGCCTCTGCCACCATGAAGGTACACTCTTACATGTTTTCTGGGACTGCCCTGCCCTGCGATCCTTTTGGGATAAAGTATACGACCTTATTCACTCGATCACTGACCTTAGCCTGACTCAACACCCTTCATTAGCGTTGCTGCACTGGTACCCAGACGCTGTCCCCAAGTCAACTCGCTATGTCCTTGGTCACGTTCTAATTGCAGCCAGAGCTACAATTGCTCAAAACTGGAAATCCCCCTCCCCCTTTGCAAAAGTTATCTCTAAGACCCACTTCCATTTTGTGATGGAAACTACATCCCCCTCCTCCCCTATTATGAAGTGGCTCCCATGGCATACATATATTTCCAAGAATAAGGTGGTCTCTCCTTCGTCCCCCGCCATACAGAGCCCTCCCTGTGACTTGGACCGCCCCCTATCTGCAGAAAATTCATGATTTATGTATATTTTTGTGTTCTATGTACCGCCTTCGGATGTCGTGTCTCTCCCCCTATAATATTGTTTTTGCCCATTGTTATTCTATTCTCTTTTGTCTTTTCTGTATTCTTGTTTTGCTTCTATACCATAAATAAAAACTTAATGTTGAAAAAAAACACGGAATTCAGTACAAAGATTGGTCCAGAATTCTTAAAAACTTGTCCTGTAAGAAGAACAAGATGGTGGAAGCCTCATGACTCATTAAGAGTTAGTCATCATTCAGCACTGAGGAGAGGAAACACCCCCTCGGGGAGAAAACCTCTGGGGACCCATGGCTGAAGGATTACCCATCCCTCTAGGCATTAAGAGACTCTGCTGCAGAGTTTTCCCAGACCACGCACCCACTAACTTTGCATAACCCAGTTATCCCTTCTGTTTCTTGTTTTAAATTATTATTATTTACTCTGCATTGAAAAATAGGGAATTCCGGACCAAGATTGGTCCAGAATTCTCAAAAACTTGTCCTATAAGAGGAATAAGATGGCCGAAGCCTCATTAAGAGTTAGTCATCATTCAGCACTGAGGAGAGGAAACACCTCCTCGGGGTGGAAACCTATGGGGATCCATGGCTGAAGGATTGCCCATCCCTCTAGGCTAGGGGTGGGCAACATGTAGCCCGCGGACCGATCCTGCCTGGCCCGCTATGCCCCATCAGAGTGCAATGACAAGCGGCCGACAGGCTGAGCCGCTTGTCATTGTGCTACACTGCTCCCAGACGAGGCACCACTGAGGAAATCCCTGTCACATCACAGGGTCAGCTGACCGGGATTTCCTGTATTGTCATGCGCTGGGCGGCACGGGGGGGCGGGAAGTGAGCAGGAGCGGCGGCCAGTGAGTAGGAGCGGCAGCCAGTGAGCAGGAGCGGCGGGCAGCAAGCGGGAGCAGGGGCGGGCAGAGACCACAGCAGCAGTGACTCCGGCAGCAGCAGCAGCGCGGATCATCGGGCATCGGGGACCATCTGCCACTGTGAAAAACAGGTAAACCCCATGTCCAGCCAGCCCCTGAAACGGATCAGTGCTTAAGCTGCCATATAGGTTCAGGGGAGAGGAGGGGAGGGGAGGGAGTGGAGTTAAAAACTGCTATATGGGTTCAGAGGAGGGGGGGAAGGGGGGTAGGGACTGCTATATAGGTTTAGGGGAGGGGGAAATGGGGGTAGGGACTGCTATATAGATTTTGGGGAGGGGGGAGGGACTGCTATATAGGTTCAGGAGAGAGGGGAGGATAGACTGCTATATGGGTCCAGGGGAGGGGGGGGGGGGGGAGGGGGGTAGAGGCTGCTATATGGGTCCAGAGGAGGGAGCTAGTAACTGGGCCCAGTGAGAGACAGGAGCTGTGAATAACAGCATTACACAGGGTGCTGTTTGTTTATTTTCAGCTCTGTGTTTTTTTGTTTTTGTTTTTATTACTGTGTTTTTTAGACATTTGTATTTTGCCTGTAAAAAAACTATGTATGCAACGTAATGTATATTGTGGTGTGTGTTTTTTTAGTTATATATACTATGTTTTTATAGTTATATACATAACTATGGGCCTAATTCAGACCTGATCGCTAGCAGGCGATTTTTGTACTTTGCACATTTTGTATGTGGCCCTCGAATATTCGCTGGAAGTGTTAAGCGGCCCCCCAGCTGAATTAATTGCCCACCCCTGCTCTAGGCATTAATAATAATAATAATTTTATTTTTATAGCGCTGTTTCTCCAATAGGACTCAAGGCGCTTAACAGATACATAGCATAATATAGTACAGAAAATAATTAAGTACATTTTCATAAAATACAGAAGCATGAAGATACTAAAAGGGACATTATGGAAATGCTTGAGTAAACAGGAAAGTCTTGAGTTTACTTTTGAAGGATTCTATGGTTGGGGCCTTTCGCACTGTGCGGGGAAGTGAGTTCCATAGAGTCGGAGCCACATGACTAAAAGCTCGACCCCCAGATGAATTATGGGAGATTCTAGGTACTGCTAAAAGTCCTTCATATACAGATCGCAGTAATCGAGTGGGGCAGTATGGGGTCAGAAGCTGCTTCAGGTACCTTGGGCCTTGGTCATGTAATGCTTTGAAACTCAGTAAGCCAATCTTGAAGATGATTCGCCATTTTATTTTACAGGCAGCCAGTGAAGGGAGTAGAGGATGGGTGTTATGTGGCTAGAACGGGGCTGGTTGGTTAACAGCCTGGCAGCTGTGTTTTGCACCAGCTATAAGCGTTGCAATTCTTTTGCTGGGAGACCAAGGTAGAGGGCATTACAGTAGTCTAATCGAGATGATACAAATGCATGTATGACTTTTGGCAGATCATCTAAGGGAATTAAGTGCTTGATTCTGGCTATGTTCCTCAGGTGAAAGAATGACGATTTGATTGTGGCTGATATCTGATGTTTAAGTGTCAATCCACCATCCAGGACAATGCCAAGATTCCGCACACGATCACTGGTCTGTAATTCTGAATCCCCGAGTGTAAGTCCAGTTGGTTGGCTATGCTGCAGTCTTGTCCTTTGATGTTGCGGTCGTATCATAAGGACCTCTGTTTTATCCGGGTTCAGTCGCAGCCAACTGGTGCTCATCCACTCCTGTAGCTCAGCTAGACAGCCATTTAGGGTTGCTATTGGGTTATCAGTGCCCGGAGCAAAGGACAAGTACAGTTGTGTATCATCTGTATAGCAGTGGTAGACCAGGCCATGGCGCCTGATTATTTCGCCCAATGGGAGCATGTATACTGCAAAAAGCATGGGGGATAGTATAGAACCTTGTGGGACACCACATGGCAATGGCACTGGTGGTGATGAGTATAATCCAGATGATACTCTCTGTGACCTGCCTGTGAGAAATGATATGAACCAGCTTAGGACTGTGCCAACCAGACCACAGAAATGTATCAGTCACTCAATCAGAAGCCCATGGTCCACGGTATCAAATGCTGCCGAGAGATCCAGAAGGATTAATAATGAACAGTCACCTCTGTCTCTTGCCATCAGAAGATCATTTAACACACACACCAGGGCTGTGTCAGGTCTCAGGTTTTGTCTGTCCCCGGAGGGGGCACTAGTGGGTCAGTGTTGGTGCAATGTACAAAGCGTGGAGGCAATATGAAAGTCCTGCGCATATGCGCTGATGTTTATTAGCACAGAGGTAACAAAGCATATGGTATAATAATGAATAATAACTGAAGACCGGCAATGTAGCAAACAATGATAGATAACTGAAACCAAAAGTAACTGAAAGTCTCTTGCAAAAAAATATGAAATAACTTAATTGGCTGAATGCAGATGAATAAACAAAACTCCGGTAATACTTGAAAGCACAGTCTCTGTATAATATGAAATGAACGGATAACTGAATGCAGATGGATTGAAAAGTAGAACTCTGGTATTATTTAGAAACACACATCTCTGTATAACACAATATGAAATGAACTGAAAACTGAAATGCAGATGGAAAAGGCAGAACTCTGGTATTATTTGAAAATACACAGTCTCTATATAGCATAAGTCCTTATGGCCTCACTAGGCCCAAGCAGAAGACAGTCTCAATGCAATTAGTTGGTATTACTGCTGAGATGCACAGGTTGATATACTGATAACGAAGTGCACAGGTAAGGAAATGGAATGAACACCTGAGGAGAGTCTCTTACTGCTGATGAGCTTGTAGCTGTGGTTTGAAGTCCAGAGTAAACAGGAGAATTGCAGAGTGATGAATGATGAGAATAACCACGGTGAATAACTGGAGACAGGAACACGGGAACAACAACGGAGGAATCACTGGAGACAGGAACACTGGAACAACAACGGAGGAATCACTGGAGACAGGAACACAGGAACCAGGAGAATTAGACACACCATATGTGACTCGTTGTCTGAGGCGATGTGAGTGAGCCCCGGACAGGAACTTATACCCCTTGCTCTGCAGTGATTGGTCACAGGGCCCTGGCTGGAAACACAGCGCTGGATTGGATGCCGGGATCAGCTGAGTGTTAACTGGAGCTGGTGATTAACCGGGAGAATAATTCTATAGACAGTTAATGCAATGCACTGCTGGTTGCTGGCTGGGATCAGTAGTGCACCGGGAGTTAATGCTGTTTAGCTAGAAGCACTGTGTACTCCAGGCTGCTGGCTGAAACCAGTGGTTAACAAAAGATAGAACTGGTTAGGTGGAGCACAGTGAGCTGTGGGCTGCAGGAGACTGAAGACTGGAACTGCTGGGACCTGTAGTTCCACAGGTCCAATTCACAGGGAATACTCTGAAAACAGAGGACTGAAGCCAGGAGACGCCTGTTCACTGGAAGTGATGCAATGGAGAATGCGGATTCCTGACAGTACCCCCCCTATTATGGGTGGGCACTGAACACCCACGCTGGAACTTGGAGGATCCTTGAAAAATAACTTAGGAATACACAAAATCAGAGGTCCTCAAAAGTCTTCCCAACTTTCATCTTCAGAAGACAGATTTTCCTCGTCAGAACAAGTAGACCATTCATGGTCATTTGAGACAGAATTTACTTCCTGGGAAAAGGCATAGCTAGGAAGGATAGAACCTCCCATAATGTAACTTGAGTCTTCATCAACAAACTCACTTTCAGAGTCAAAGTCCAGGTCTAGTGTGGTCATGGGAGTCTTTTGTTTAGGAACAACATTATCTGAGACAACCTGTGGACCAGTGAATTTGAAGCTATACGAGACACCAGGACTAGGGGTAACAGCAGCATAGCCAACACTTACATCAACAGATGGTAGACTTTGAACTGGTTTTTGAGCTCTCCAATTCCTGTAATTCTTGAAATCTCTGATACATTGATTAAACAGAACTTGATCATGTTTGGAAAGCGTTGAGTCGAAAAACTGAGAACTGGAAGACTGATCAGAAGACTGAGCAGATGTTGAATCTGGGGAGTCAATACTTTCAGAAGTGTTGCTGTAGGATGGAGACACGGAAGTATATGCAACTTTCAAATCTAAAGTCTGAGAACCTTGTCTTGACTTTGCAGCTTGGAAATCTTTAATAGCTTGGTTTAATGTATCCTGATTTTGCACAGACAGATGTTGGAGAGAATTTAGCAGTAGACAAACTGTTGACAAACTGGCCAGAATGCCCAGATGACTTTGAATGCACTAAATTTGGAGCAAACTCCTGTTTTACTGCTTCGAGGAAAGCGGGAAGATCATTCAGTAGCGGATCTTTAGACTCAATGAGAGGATTCGCCCAATCCAGTGCTTTACCTTTGAAGAACAGGAGGAAGTATCTGATTGCATTGACTGGAGTAATACTCACTGAAGATCCCGAGTTAGAAAAAGCGAGATATTGGCTCACTAATGCACGGAACTGAGCATAGTCACCATAAAAGTAGACTGGAGCTTGTGTATCTAGTGGACACTTGGAAGGCTGAATGTCAGTTGAAGTCTCAGAAGACAATGTAGGACACTTGAGAGTAGATGACTGGAATAAGTATTTAGAAGCAGGAGTAGAATCAACTTGAAATGCTCTAGGATGGAGAGAGGACGTCTTCTCCAGAATTAACGGACGGGAGTTCCCAGCTGAGGTTGACTGAACACTAGAAGCTTTATCTTGGGGTGAGATGCTTAGAGCCTCCATCTGGGTTGAGGCAACTGCAATATCTGCAAGAACTGTGGACTCTGGACATAGCGACAGGAGTTGCTTACTTGAAACACTGGAGAGAACCACACCGGGTTCGGAGGAACTGGAATCGATAGGAACCGATGGCAACTCTGGACAAACGGATGGAACAGGGATTTGTTCAGGACTACTTGAATTGACTTGAACTGAAGGAGGCTGATCTGGACAGACGGATGTGACTGGACTGGGTCCAGAAAAGCTTGAATCGGCTGGAACCGGAGGAGTCTTTGGACTGACGGACAGGACCGGATTTGATCCGAAGAGGCTGGAATCGGCTGAAACCGAAGGAGGCTGATCCGGACAGATGGATGGGACCGGATTGGGTCCGGAAGAGCTTGAACCGGCTGGAACCGAAGGGAGTCCTCGGACTGACGGATAGGACCGGATTTGATCCGAGGATGCTGGAATCGGCTGGAACCGAAGGAGGTAGCTCAGCATTGGAAACAGAGCTACTCGGGCTGGCTGGAACCAGAGGAGGCTGATCTGGACAGACGGATGGGACCGGATTGGGTCCAGAAAAGCTTGAACCGGCTGGAACTGGAGGAGTCTTCGGACTGACGGATAGGACCGGATTTGATCTGAAGATGCAGGAATCGGCTGGAACCGAAGGAGGTAGCTCATTGTTGGAAACGAAGCTACTCAGGCTGGCTGGAACCAGTGGAGTCTTTGGACAGATGGCTGGAACCGGGCTAGGCCCATTGACACGTGACTCTGTATAGACAGAATCCGGATGTTCTGATGATCCCTCTTGGAGTGGTACTGAGCTGGTAGCACTCTCTGAAGTTGGCAAACAAAAGTTCATGTCTGTATCTGTGGCTTTAAGAATTCCTCCTGGGATCTTAGCCCTGGATTCCTCTCTTGAGGCTGAAACTCCAAAGACCCCTCCTGGGGTTAGTAGATCAGACACACTTCTTTGAGTTGCATGCCACTTCTGGAACCTGAACATCAGATACCCCTTCTGGGGTCACAACATCAGATGCCCCACCTGGGGCTGTAGACACAGATGCCCCTTCTCGGGCTGTAGACACAGATGCCTCTTCTTGCGGGCCGTAGACACAGATGCCCCTTCTCGGGCCGTAGACACAGATGCCCCTTTTCGGGCCGTAGACACAGATGCCCCTTCTCGGGCCGTAGACACAGATGCCCCTTCTCGGGCCGTAGACACAGATGTCCCTTCTCGGGCTGTAGACACAGAAACTACTTTAGTTATGGGTAACATAGATAGTCTCTTTTGATTTCCGTACTTGGGATTGGGTCTATTTGTCACAGGACCCCAATCGTAGACTTTTTGGACACTCCTGTCCGAGGTAAAGGAACATGAAACTGTAGAGGATACGCTGGAAGGTTTGCAGGTGAAAACTCTGTGATGTGGGGACCTGTCACCAACTTTTGAGTTGCGGAAGGAACAGTCCTTAATAAGATGACTAGAACTCCCACAGTAAAAGCAGAGGTGAAGCTGCTTGCAATGCCGGCGTTCAGCTTCCGTGAGTTTGGAGCGCGGGTAGCTTTGGAATCTGCCCTCTCTCTGCATAGGAGAAGAGACTTTAGTTTGAAGGAAGCTTGACACGGAGGTCGCGCTAGTCTCAATACTTAGAGCAGGACTCTTCACTGCGTTTAAAGCACCACCCAGGATTTCTGGCATTATTGGAATGATTTTTGTTAGGAGACTTTGAAGTTGTTCCAATAGATGATAAAGAGTGCTTATTGGTTCAGAGTTCACAGCAGACAACAAAGGAGTCTTGAAGCTTTCAAAGGAGGAAGTCGCTCTCTCAGGATAATTAGCTGTGAAGGGACTGCCATAGGACTGACTTGAGCAAGATCCATCCACAGGAACGGATTGTGCAGGGAAAGTTGAAATGACTGGAGCAGGAGTGACTTGAACAGGAACTGGAGAAACAACAGAACTTGGAAGGGATTGCTGCAAGGTATCCAAACGGATAGACATTCCCTGTAGAAACAGGATCACTTGTTGTTGTGCAGCCTCATAATCATTGAGACGTGACACCAAACTCTGGAGTGACCCTGACCCCACACTCTGACCACCGTCCGGGTCCATGGGCCTCGGACAAACTGTCAGGTCTCAGGTTTTGTCTGTCCCCGGAGGGGGCACTAGTGGGTCAGTGTTTGTGCAATGTACAAAGCGTGGAGGCAATATGAAAGTCCTGCGCATATGCGCTGATGTTTATTAGCACAGAGGTAACAAAGCAGATGGTATAATAATGAATAATAACTGAAGACCGGCAATGTAGCAAACAATGATAGATAACTGAAACCAAAAGTAACTGAAAGTCTCTTGCAAAAAAATATGAAATAACTTAATTGGCTGAATGCAGATGAATAAACAAAACTCCGTTAATACTTGAAAGCACAGTCTCTGTATAATATGAAATGAACGGATAACTGAATGCAGATGGATTGAAAAGCAGAACTCTGGTATTATTTAGAAACACACAGTCTCTGTATAACACAATATGAAATGAACTGAAAACTGAAATGCAGATGGAAAAGGCAGAACTCTGGTATTATTTGAAAATACACAGTCTCTATATAGCATAAGTCCTTATGGCCTCACTAGGCCCAAGCAGGAGACAGTCTCAATGCAATTAGTTGGTATTACTGCTGAGATGCACAGGTTGATATACTGATAACGAAGTGCACAGGTAAGGAAATGGAATGAACACCTGAGGAGAGTCTCTTACTGCTGATGAGCTTGTAGCTGTGGTTTGAAGTCCAGAGTAAACAGGAGAATTGCAGAGTGATGAATGATGAGAGTAACCACGGTGAATAACTGGAGACAGGAACACGGGGACAACAATGGAGGAATCACTGGAGACAGGAACACGGGAACAACAACGGAGGAATCACTGGAGACAGGAACACAGGAACCAGGAGAATTAGACACACCATATGTGACTCGTTGTCCGAGGCGATGTGAATGAGCCCCGGACAGGAACTTATACCCCTTGCCATACCTCCCAACATGACCCTCTCCAGGAGGGACACAATGCTCTGCTTCTGGACTTTTCCTTAATTTATGATTGCCCTCACCTGATTTGAACAGGTGGATAAGAAAGGATAATGGATAAGAAAGGTGTTTCACCACAGGTGATGGAAATCATAAATTAAGAGAAAAGTCCAGGAGCAGAGCATTCTGTCCCTCCTGGAGAGGGTCATGTTGGGAGGTATGCCCTTGCTCTGCAGTGATTGGTCACAGAGCCCTGGCTGGAAACACAGCACTGGATTGGATGCCGGGATCAGCTGAGTGTTAACTGGAGCTGGTGATTAACCGGGAGAATAATTCTATAGACAGTTAATGCAATGCACTGCTGGTTGCTGGCTGGGATCAGTAGTGCACCGGGAGTTAATGCTGTTTAGCTAGAAGCACTGTGTACTCCAGGCTGCTGGCTGAAACCAGTGGTTACCAAAAGATAGAACTGGTTAGGTGGAGCACAGTGAGCTGTGGGCTGCAGGAGACTGAAGACTGGAACTGCTGGGACCTGTAGTTCCACAGGTCCAATTCACAGGGAATACTCTGAAAACAGAGGACTGAAGCCAGGAGACGCCTGTTCACTGGAAGTGATGCAATGGAGAATGCAGATTCCTGACAGGCTGTTTCAGTGCTATGTCTTCTCCTGAATCCTGATTGGAATGGATCATAAATATCATGGGTTGTCAGGCGGGTTTCTAGTTGATTTGCAACCACTTTCTCAATAACCTTTCCTAGGAAAGGAAGGTTTGATACCGGTCTGTAGTTGGTCATGCAGTCGGGATCTAAATTAGGTTTTTTAAGAAGCGGTCTAACAATTGCTTCCTTTAGGGGTCCAGGAAAAATGCCTGTCTGCAAAGAGCATTGAACAATTTTTGCAAAGACAGGACCAATTATATCCATACAACCTATTAGAAGTTTCGTTGAGGCTGGGTCCAGATCACAGTTGGTGGGACGCAAAATCCGAGCAATTTCAGCAGTGTCCTTTACATCCACTGGGTCAAAGCTGGTCCATGAAGGCAGGTAGCTTATATTGGCAGGCTTTGTAGTTTGGCACTCCTTTTGATGGCACTGTGGAGATTCCAGCCCGGATGGTGGATATTTTATCTGCAAAGAAGTTTGCAAACTCGTTGCATCTTGCCTGGGAGAGGGTTTCATCAGTCTGCAGGCATGCTGGCTTGCAAAGCATCTCCACTGTGCGGAAAAGTTGAGCTGGCCTATTGTTTGCTGCTGTGATCTCATTTGACAGGAACTGTGATTTCTTACGAGTTAAGAGACTGCAGAGTTTCCCTAGACCACCCACTCACTAACTTTGCATAACCCAGTCATCCCTTCTGTCTTCTATTTTGTCTTGTTTTTTTATTTATTTTTTTATTTTCAGTATTATTTACTCTGCATTAAAAAAATATAGAATTCCGGACCAAGATTGGTCCAGAATTCTTAAAAACTTGTCCTATAAGAGGAACAAGATGGTTTAAGCCTCATGACTCACGAAGAGTCATCCTTCAACACTAAGGAGAGGAAAAACCCCCTTGTGGAGGAAACCTCTGGGGACCCATGGCTGAAGGACTGCCTGTCCCTCTAGGCATTAAGAGACTATGCAGAGTTTGCCCAGACAATCAACCAGTGGTGCAAGTAGAAATATTTTCTTATGGGTGACGAAAAATGGGTGTGGTCATGTGTTGTGATGGGGCATGGCCACATGCTGCTAGTGGGAGTGGCTACATGACACAGGCCCTTTTTGTTGGGATTCTGGAGGCAAGGCTAAATATATATAGTAATGCCTCCAGTATAACAGAAATATATAGTGATACCTCCAGTATAATAAAAAAATATAGTAATGCCACCAATTTAATAACAAAATAAAGTAATGCCTCCATTATAACGGGAAAATACAGTACTGTCGCACTCCCAATAACCCTGACAAAGTGGGAGGAGCAGTCATACTGCCAAGCACCATAGTCTTGTTGCCTTGTGGCACATTGTAATTGTGGCAATGGCAAAGTGTGTGGCAGGTGGTACTGCATACCTGCTGCCAAATTCTTAAGGGTACTCCGTACCCGAGCGTACCCGCATACTTGCACCGCTGCAATCAACCCACCCAGAAACTTTGCGTACCCAGTCATCTCTTCTGTCTTTTTCTTCTTCTTCTTATATTTAAAATTATTAGTAGTATTATTTACTCTGCATTAAAAAATAGGGAATTCCGGACCAAGATTGGTCCAGAATTCTTACAAACTTGTCCTAAAAGAGGAATAAGATGGTGGAAGTCTCGGCTGGTGAAAACTGCACCTACATGTCGATGGTGAGAGAGAAAACAAAAGCGAGAGACAAGGTCAGGTCGGGTGGGGAAGGGGCAGAGAAAGAGAGACAAAATAGGGAAAGAGGGGAAAAGGGAGGAAAAGAGGCAAAGCCCTAGCATTCTGTCAGTATTTAGGGCTCTATTTAAGAACCAGTCAAAACAACTTTAGCACTTATTTCCGATGTGTATAGGGGTTACAACTGCAAGCTATATATAGTATTGGATAAAAACAAACGTAATGACTAAAGCACAATATAATTCTCTAATACCTCTGCACATTAGGTAAAATTAGAATAGCCTGCAATACTGGCATATTGGGATTTAGGCAGACAGAGAGAGCATACAGGATTTAATTTGCAACATTACAGGCTCACCAAACAACTCCAAGGAGATGTCATAGGTGCAGACGCACAAAATGGATTAATTAGGTACACTATAGGCCCATCTAGACAGCGCTTTTCAAATATCTCCAATGACCCAGTTGCAGCCCCTTGTGGTTGTTAAGTAACGGCACTGTCCCAGCAGGTGGGATATTTTGATTTTATCCAATACTATGCTGTCCCCGAGGTCTTAAATCATATATTAGTAGTCATGCTAAAATTCTGCCGAAGCTTCGAACTAAGCTGCCTTTAACTTTGTCCAGTCACTATCTTTATGCAAGTATCTTCTTCTGTCAGTAAGCTGTCCTGTGCCAGGCTTCTGGAGGTAATGGCAAGAGACAGCAATAGCACTGCCCTGATATAGCAGTTGCCATTATGACCTCCCCCCCCCCTCCCTTCCTCCAGGTAAAACACAGTTGGTGCACACTGAAGGTGCACGCTAAATGTGCGCTCCCCAAAATAGGGGTGTGGCTTCTTCATAGGGAAGGGGAGTGGCCTCTTCATAGGGAAGGGGTGTGCTCACAGTTATCCCCCTGTACTTGTGCCCCACTGCAGCTGTGCCCCCAGTAGCTGTACCCCAGCAACTGTGCCCCCAGTTAATTTCCCCCCAGTAGCTGTTCCCCCTGTAGTAGTGCCCCTTGTAGCTGTGCCCCCAGTAGCAGTGCCCCCTATAGTAGTGCCCCCAGTAGCTGTGCTCCTTGTAGCTGTGCCCCCAGTTGATTTGCACCCTGTAGCAGTGCCCCCAGTATGTGCCCCCCAGTAGTTGTGCCCCTGTAGATTTGCCCCCCAGTAGTTGTGCCGCCTGTACTTGTGCCCCCTGTAGCTGTACCCCCAGTAACATAGTAACATAGTAACATAGTATCTAAGGTTGAAAAAAGACAATTGTCCATCGAGTTCAACGTATTTGTGGTCTCCTATGCACGATTATTTTGTATAAAATTTTGACTGAAGTTGATGACTGCCGTTACGTTTTACCCCTCTTTTTTATAATAACCATAGTGCGTGACTATGCCCCGTAACCCTGGATATCCTTATCCATTAGGAACTTATCTAACCCATTCTTAAAGGTGTTGACTGAGTCAGCCATTACAACTCCCTCAGGCAGGGAATTCCAAATACGTATCGTCCTTACCGTAAAAAAGCCTTTACGCCGTATTGTGCGGAATCTCCTCTCCTCTAACCTGAGCGAGTGTCCACGAGTTCTCTGTGTTGATCTAACCAAAAACATGTCCTACACAAGATCTGTATATTGTCCCCTTATATATTTGTAAATGTTTATCATGTCCCCTCTTAATCTCGTATTCCAGCGTCTCCATACCTTAATTAGTTTGGTCGCCCGCCTCTGAACCTTTTCTAGCTCCAGGATATCCTTTTTGTAGTAAGGTGCCCAGAATTGTACACAGTATTCAAGGTGTGGCCTCACAAGTGATTTATATAACGGGAGTATAATACTCTCGTCCCTAGCATCAATTCCCCGTTTTATGCATGCTAATATCTTATTAGCCTTCTTTGCTGCAGTCCTACTTTGGGTACTACTGCTTAGTTTGCTATCTATGAGGACACCTAAGTCCTTTTCCAGTACAGAATCCCCGAATTTTACCCCATTTAGTAGGTAGGTGTTATTTTTGTTCTTGTTACCACAGTGCATTACCTTACACTTGTCTGTATTGAAGCGCATTCTCCATTTTGCTGCCCAAGCTTCTAATTTAACTAAGTCGTTCTGAAGCGACTCAGCATCCCCCTCCGCATTTATAACTTTACACAATTTGGTATCATCTGCAAAAATTGACACCATGCTCTCTAGACCTTCTGTTAGGTCATTAATGAAAATATTGAACAATAGCGGTCCAAATACTGAGCCTTGCGGCACACCACTTAGCACTTCAGTCCAATTTGAAAAAGATCCAGTAACCACAACGCGCTGCTCCCTATTATCTAACCAGTTTTTGACCCAAGTGCATATTGTGCTTCCTAGCTGTTAGGGTCTCCTGCTCTGTGCTGCCACGTCGTCATGGCAACCGGGAGACAAGTGCTAGCGGAGTAATCTGAGCGTTGCTGATACTCCGGTTCGGGTCTTTTGCTGTGCAGTGGTTACAGGCTCTGTGCATGGCAGGGGATCCGGTGCTGGTTTTTGTGCTCACAGTCTGTGAGGTCTGAGTGGGGCGTGGACAGCACCTGCTATATAAACCCTCTTCTCAGGTTAGGCAGATGCTGCTGAATCGTTGTTGGTTAGTCAGTTCCTGAAAGCTAGCTAGTACTGTGTAAACTTTGTATTTGTTTGTTGCTTACTGCAAATAGGCCTTGGGATTTGGTATTACACTCTGCCAATCCAGACCTAGCAGTAAGACTGGAGTCAGTCGTTTAACCTGCTGGGGTACTTTTGCTACTCTGTGAACCTAGCAAGTTTGCGGCTGTATTCTCAGACTTGCCTGCCAAAATCCTTTCTCACTGTGCAAGGTGTTCAGGTGTCAGTTTAGTGGCAGTAAGCTGAACCAGTGCACTGCAAGTGAGGACTAGGATTGTGGAGACTCTCCTTGTGTCTATTATTCCATCTCTGACCAAGGAGTTTACTGCCACACCCGTTGGTAACCCTTTAGGGTTTTGCTGTTGCCCTTAGCAACAGCATTTCGGGTTCTCTACGTATTAAATCACAACATTTGCATCCCTCTCCGTTCAGACACCAGTACATTCCTGCTGGCACAGGTGTGCATAACACTAGCCCTGTTTCTTGTAGCTTGTAGATAAGTCTCATGTGTGGTACAGTGTTGAATGCTTTGGCAAAATCTAAAAAGATTACATCCACCTCTTTACCCTGTTCTAGGTTTGCGCTTACTGTTTCATAAAAGCCAAGTAAGTTGGTTTGACAGGATCTGTCCTCCATAAACCCATGTTGATTCCTTTTAATGACCTTATTGACTTCAAGGAACTTCTGAATACTATCTCTTAGAATACCTTCCAATACTTTCCCCACTATAGATGTAAGACTAACTGGTCTATAATTACCTGGTTCAGCTTTACTTCCCTTTTTGAATATAGGCACTACTTCCGCTATACGCCAGTCTTTGGGAACCATACCTGATATTACTGAATCCTTAAAGATCAAAAATAGCGGTTTTGCAAGTTCAGAGTGAAGCTCCATTAGAACCCTTGGCTGAATACCATCGGGACCTGGTGACTTATCAATCTTTAAATGTTTTAATCGGTCACAGACTACTTCCTCGCTTAAATCAGTGGGATATTCTCATTATTGAGATTATGTGTTAGTCCCTGAATTGGTCCTCTCTAGTAAATACTGTTGAAAAAAACTCATTTAGTGTGTCTGCTATGTCATTATCATTTTTGCTTAAGACTCCCAACTTGTCTTTTAAAGGGCCTATACTCTCCTTATTTAATCTCTTGCTATTAATGTATTTAAAGATTTTTTTGGGATTCGCTTTCCTTTCCTTTGCTACTAGTTTTTCAGTTTCTACTTTAGCCGCTCTTATTTCCTTTTTGCAATTTTTGTTACATTCCTTATAGTGCTGAAATGACTCTGCTTCCCTGTCAGATTTGTATTTTTTAAATGCTCGCCTTTTCTTGCCCATAAGTTCCTTTATCTTTTTGTTAAGCCACATCGGTTTATGATTTTTATTCCTTTTTTTGCTGCTCGTAGGAATAAATTTGAGAGTATTTTTAGCTAGCAGGAATTTTAGTACCTCCCATTTCTCTGCAGTATTTTTTCCTAAAAACAAACCTTCCCATTCAATATCCCTGAAAAATACCCTCATCTTTTCAAAATTTGCTTTGCTAAAGTTTAGAGTCCTAGTTGAGCCAGTATAGGGCTGTTTATGAAAACTGATATTGAATGTGACCATATTGTGGTCGCTGTTTCCTATGGGTTCCCCTACTATAATACCTGATACCAAATCCCCATTGTTTGTTAATACCAGGTCTAAGATTGCATTGTACCTAGTTGGTTCCTCAATTAGTTGAACTAAGTAGTTATCATTAAGTGTGTTTAAAAACATATTGCCCCTAGCAGTATCACATGAATCGTTTTTCCAGTTTATCTCTGGATAGTTAAAATCTCCCATCACTACTATGTCTCCTACTCCTGCTGCTCTTTCAAATTGCTTTAGTAACAATTCCTCATTAGATACGTTGATACCAGGCGGCCTATAGCATACACCCAATACTAACTTTTTTATTCCTTTTTCCCCGCATGCAATTTCTACCCATAATGTCTCGACAGTGTCTACAGTCCCCTCCTGAATATCTTCCCATATATCAGGTTTTAAAAATGGCTTTACGTAAAGACACACCCCTCCACCCTTTTTATTTAGTCTGTCTCTCCTAAACAGTGTATAGCCCTCTAGCTTGACTGTCCAATCATGAGATTCGTCCCACCAAGTTTCAGTAATGCCTATAATATCATACTGTTTGCTTGCTGCAAGTATTTCTAGTTCGCCCTTTTTACCAGTAATGCTTCTAGCGTTTACATACATACAACTAAGATAAGTATTTTCCCTTGTGTTAGGGACATCTTTCACCTTATGTAGCAATGATGACCTGTAATCGTCATGGGTTAGTGCTTTGGTAAAATCTCTTTTAGTACCCATGTTAGTAACCTTACCGCCTGCTCTTACCCTCCCCCCAACTTCTCCCCCATTTCGTTTACTTCTCACTGCATGACCCGTAGTTTCTAGCTAAACCCTCCCCCCAGGCTCCTAGTTTAAAATCTCCTCCAACCTTCTAACTATCCTTCCCCCCAGCACCGCTGCCCCCTCCTCAGTCAGGTGCAATCCGTCACTACAAAAGAGATGGCGCCTGACTGAGAAGTCCGCCCAGTGTTCCAGGAACACAAACCCCTCTTTCCTGCACCAATCCCTAAGCCACACATTTACCTCCCTATCTCCCTTTGCCTCCCTGGTCTAGCGCGTGGCACGGGTAATAATTCGGAGAATATTACCTTAGATGTCCTTGCCTTAAGTTTGTTTCCTAAGTCCCTATAGTCTTTCTTAAGGACATCCCACCTTCCGCTAACTTTGTCATTGGTGCCAACGTGCACCAAGACCGCCAGGTCTTTCCCAGCCCCTCCCAACAATCTATCTACCCGGTCCACGATGTGCCGTACCCGAGCACCCGGGAGACAACAGACTGTACGGCGATCACGGTCCCGGTAGCAGATTGCCCTATCTGCCTTCCTGATGATATAATCCCCTACCACCACCATCTGACTAGGTACCTCACTATGTTTTATCCCAACTGCGCCAGAGGGACCGCTCCTCTGGATGCTAGAAGGAGCAGTCTCCTCCGGCACCGTCATTTCTTCACTATCATCCTCCGATTCCTCGTCCAGTCGGGCAAATTTGTTCGGGTTTGATAGTTCGGAGATGTCGAGCCTCCCGCTCTTTTTCTTCCTTCTAACTGTGACCCAGCTGGCTACCTGATCATCATCCTCTTCTACCAGTGACCCCTCCCGCAACTCCTCCACCGTTCTGTCTAAACTTCGCTCGAGATTGTGAATCTCCCTCAGTCGCGTAACGGCTTGCTCTAGATCAGTTATCTGGGCTTCCAGGGCAACCGTTCGCACACACCTCATGCAGATGTAATCACACTGGGCCGGTAGCTCCAGGTGTGCATACATCTTGCACGACATGCAAGTGAGGTCCCCAATCACAGCCCCTCCCATATTGTTTGTAAGGTCTAACTCCCTGTTACTCTCAAAGAAAAAGAAGCAAAAAGAAAAAGTAGAAGACAAACAATCTAGGCAAACACTCACTTATACAATAAGTAAGCTGGCTTATACTTATCTATCTTTGTGCGGTTCTTGGTCCTTCGCTTTTATGCAGCCATAGTACTCCTGTGCCCCCTCTGAGTGGCACCTCTCCTGCGGCACAGATACTCCACTTAGCAGTTGCAGTTGTTCCAGCTCACTGCACCTCCTTTTCACTCTGCTTCCAGCTCCTGCTTTTGCTGATTCCAACTCACATACACTTACAAATCCAAGCAACACTTTAAAATACAAGCCCTTACAATGAGCAAAGTAGTTGTGCCCCCAGTATTTGTGCCCCCAGCAGCTGTGCCCCCAGTTAATTTGCCCCCAGTAGCTGTTCCCCCTGTAGCAGTACCCCCTGTAGCTGTGCCCTTTGTAGCAGTGCCCCCTGTAGTAGTGCCCCCTGTAGTAATGCCCCCTGTAGTAGTGCCCCCAGTAGCTGTGCCCCCTGTAGCTGTGCCCCCAGTTGATTTGCCCCAGTAGCTGTTCCCCCTGTAGCAGTGCCCCCTGTAGTTGTGCCCCCTATATATCTGCTCCCGGTAGCTGTGCCCCTTGTAGCTGTGCCCCCAGTATGTTCCCCCTGTAGTAGCGCCGCTTTGAAGCCCTAAAAAAACAAAAAACAATACTTTCCAGCCTCGCTCCTGCTTCCGGACCGCTGCTGCTGTCTCCGGCTGTCGGCTCCTCTCTATGGGCTGCACTGACACTAGGGGTCAATTTTGACCTTTAGCAACAGTCAGCGACACCGGCTGCAGCGGGCGCACACGGCGGTCGCTGCAGCCGGGGAGTGTGGATTAGTAGCGGCTCTTGCCATGGCGGCGGCAGCGCCCTCAGGGTAGCGGCACCTCGGGCAAAAAGCCTGCTTGCCCGTGGCAAGAGTCGCTACTGCTCACTGCATGACCTCACACAGCCATCCAGACCAGCCAAGACTGGTTATTTCTGGTTTGAGGCCCCTGTTGTCTTTTGCATGACTGACCTTAGGGAAGTGTGATTTCACTTATTGTTTAAAACAAGATTTTTGTTACGTTGTTTTTTACTCCTGCAGTATATATCAGGGATAATCTCAATTAAGGACAAAACACTGTTTATGGCATTATCTTGGATATCTCTAATTAACCACTTGCCTGGCATTGGCGCATCAGATGCCACCACACCAGCAAGTGCTTTATCTGACCTGGTCACACAGGATGCGACCAGTCAATTAAACAGCATCAGCTGCTGCTGTAAGCTCTCACGGACAGCGTCCTCTTCATCCTGTGTCCCATGCTTGTGACCCTCACATAACCCTGTGGTCAGGCTGACTGCTCTGCTATCTGCTCACTCACATGTGTGGATCCATACTGTAATTAATAACCTGCGCCTATCCCTGAAGGTGCTATTATGCTTTATTTGTATGCCTATGTCAGTTATATATACAGGTTTCTATATAAATAGTATTCCTGTATATCTATCTGTAAGAGGATTGGTTGTTGATGATACAGGATATACGTGCACATGAATTTATATACCTTTTGTCTTCATTCAACATTTATCCACCAGCTGCTGGCTGTGCCCTAATGGCAGGAGTGAGATTAACATTATTAGGTCTGAGGATCTCCTAATAATTTCTCTGACGTCCTAAGTGGATGCTGGGACTCCGTAAGGACCATGGGGGGCAGCGGCTCCGCAGGAGACTGGGCACAACTAAAAGAAAGCTTTAGACTAACTGGTGTGCACTGGCTCCTCCCACCACGACCCTCCCCCAGACCCCAGTTAGAATCTTGTGCCCGGCTGAGCTGGATGCACACTAGGGGCTCTCCTGAGCTCCTAGAAAGAAAGTATATGTTAGGTTTTTTATTTTACAGTGAGATCTGCTGGCAACAGACTCACTGCAGCGAGGGACTAAGGGGAGAAGAAGCGAACCTACCTGACTGGAGATAGTTTGGGCTTCTTAGGCTACTGGACACCATTAGCTCCAGAGGGATCGAACACAGGACCAGACCTCGATCGTTCGGTCCCGGAGCCGCGCCGCCGTCCCCCTTACAGAGCCAGAAGCAAGAAGTGGTCCGGAAAATCGGCGGCAGAAGACCTCGGTCTTCAACAAGGTAGCGCACAGCACTGCAGCTGTGCGCCATTGCTCCTCATGCACACCTCACACTCCGGTCACTGATGGGTGCAGGGCGCTGGGGGGGGGGGGGGGCGCCCTGAGCAGCAATATAAACACCTTGGCTGGCAAATCATCACAATATATAGTCCCAGGGCTATATATGTGATAAATTACCCCTGCCAGAATTCCTGAAAAAAGCGGGAGAAAAGTCAGCCGAAAAAGGGGCGGGGCTAACTCCCTCAGCACACTGGCGCCATTTTTCCCTCACAGCTCCGCTGGAAGGATCGCTCCCTGGCTCTCCCCTGCAGTATCAAGCTACAAAGGGTAAAAAAGAGAGGGGGGGCACTAAATTTAGGCGCAGTATAACTTATATAGCAGCTATAAGGGGAAATAATTCAGTTAATCCCTGTATTATTATAGCGCTCTGGTGTGTGCTGGCATACTCTCTCTCTGTCTCCCCAAAGGGCTTTGTGGTGCCTGTCCTCTGTCAGAGCATTCCCTGTGTGTGTGCGGTGTGTCGGTACGGCTGTGTCGACATGTTTGATGAGGAGGCTTATGTGGAGGCGGAGCAGATGCCGATAAATGTGATGTCACCCCCTGCGGGGTCGACACCTGAGTGGATGGTTATGTGGAAGGAATTACGCGACAGTGTCGACTCCTTACATAAAAGGTTTGACGAGAAGAGAGAAAAAGAAAAAGAAACCCTTGTTGGGAGCACTCACTCTTGGAAACAATGGAGAATTAGATAATACTTGATAAATTAGGTATTTAAAACGTAACTTTTAATTATTTATGGGTAAAATACGGAGTACACCCTGTTTTGTTGTTTAAAATGTAATTAAATAAACGTGAATCATTGGTTTCGAATTACCGCTGTGAATATATAGGTAAAAACATGTATATATATAAGGCCAAAAAATTGCAAAAGAAGGTTCGGCATGAAATATGGCAAAATCAAGGAATGTGCCCACCAGGTATTGTTTTTTAGGTTAGTGCAATAATCTGAGTATTGCCGTCAAGTAAAACCTACAACACCAGGTATTCCTTAGTGGTCAACCACCTAAGTACTGACCAGGCCCAACACCGTATTGCTTCCAAGATCGGACGAGATTGGGCATGCGCGGTGTGGTGTGGTAGTAGATTTCGGTTTGAACAGCTGGTATGCAGCTATCAACTACAACACAGACCTGGTTCTTGAAATGGGCAGATAGCCTCTTAGAGAAGAGACATATGTTTGACCATCATTGCACCGAATTGTATTCCAAATATATAGGTATACTAAGGTTTAAATCATATGATCAGTCGGTTTTGCCAAACTGAGCCGCCTGCATGTTGCTTTTGATTGTGTGTGCTATGCAACATAAATCCCAATGGATTTTTCACACGTAATAGGGCATAAGAAAACCCTTGTTGTACTGATGACACGCCAACAAAAAAAACATTAAATAATGAAAGTAATGTAATGTCATTAAGGCTGAAAATTATTCAAAAATATCTTTATCAGCTGTACAGACAGACTGGCAGATAAATAAATAGGGAATGTATTGCAAAAGACACAAACCCTCCTGCCCACACTTAGGCTAAACGGAACCTTAGAGCCTGAAACGCCGCATGCTGTCTGTGTGGCAATCTTGTTGCCAAAATAAACCACTGAACATGTATCCACTGAATCTCCACAATAAATTAATCAAAAATATGGCATGCCGAATATAATTTGTGCTTCATTGGCAATTGTATATACAATCATTCATGTGCTCATATTTAAGATATCTGTGGGGGAAAAAAAGGAATTATGCTGCTGAATATGCAGGAATAAATAAGTGGCAACATATATGTTCCAATTGCTGCAGCTATAGTGGATGACAGTTTGTAGCTATTTTGTAATGTGTCTGCCCAAAATTGATACAGAAAAAAGTACAAATAAAGATAAGCTGTGTATTGATAGCACTTATGAAACAGATTGTTCCATATGTTGTAGATGTGCCTTATATAACTGGCATAATTTGCCGAAAAAAATTGAGGACCAGTGCACCTGTTGTTTAAATTACATAAGTGCGTGGCAGGAGAGCGGGAGACGTGAAAGTGCAGGATATAACTATAAGTGATACTTAGAGCCGTCTGTCGTCTGTCTCCTGTACTGCTGTGTGCCGCTGTCAGTGCCGCGTTCAGCTCGAGTTAACGAGCTGTGAAGATCTGCGGCTTGCCCAGTCTCCTCTCCTGCCGGTCTGCTGGTCACGTGAGCGCGCTCACGTGACCACGTCCAACTCCCCTACGTACGTTTCACAACGAGCTTGTTCACGGGTAGTGTGAACACTGAAGGTGCAGACCCGGTTTTTAAGTCTGCTGAGATAATTGGTAATTGGCTACAGAGTTTAATAATTGTAGCAATGATTACCTCTGGGTCTGGCTGTTTGAAAAGAGCTGCAGTGAAAGCTCAAGGAATGTCCTGCATGTATCAATATGAATAGTGAATAGATGGCCTGCAACATATGCGATGGGAAATTCTGAATATAGTATATTTGAAATTTGTTTGGTGAATATAACAGAATGAGGAAAAATTGTTGTGTAATTAAGCACATATGTGCCGGGAAAAAGAAGAGTATTAAGGTGTGGATAAGATAGATAAATGAAAAAATATAGATAATTAAATAATTAAATAAATATATATATATGAATAAGTAATAATAACTAATAATGGTAAAAGATATGAATATATATGAATAAATATAATTGAAAACTAGGAGTTTGAGGAAAAAGTGGGTGTATAAGAATTAATGTGGCAAATGCAAATTGGTAGTGTTAAAAATAGATAGTGTTAAAAAAACTGTTGGGGGGGGGGGTTTGGGGGAAAGAAAAGGGGTGGGGGGGGGTTGTTTGTTGTGATGTTAATGGGGAAAAGGGGTGTGTATGTTAGTGAGGTGTTGGAAATATGATTAATGGGGAAGAAGAGTGAATATGTTAATGAGGTGTTGGAAGGGAAAAAAACGTGGCGTGAGAGATGATAGTGTTGAATGCAATGGTGTGTGAGAGGAACGGGGGTCTGGGGTGCCCTGCATTGTGCAGGTTGTATAGTAAAAATAGATTGTGAAAAGTATAAATAGAAAGGGGGAGGACGGAAGGAAAATAGAGGGGAGGGTGAAAAGGAGAAGGGGGGGGGGCGTGGAGGAAAAAAAAGGGGGGGGGGACTGAAGGATAAATAAAAAGAGGCTATGAGAGAAAGAGATAGTGATGTGTGATAGTGTGGTCCCTACTAGGCTAGTTATTAGTTATTATTTAATGGTAATATGGTTTAATGGTAATATGGTCAAGTTGAAAGAAAGGCGCCATAATTAATGGTTTCATTGAGTCCTTGGGGATGTAGTGAGTTTAGTCTAAAAGTCCACTCACATTCCTTCCGTAAAAGGGTATTGGTCAAATCTCCTCCTCGTATACCCAGTTTAACTTGCTCAAGTCCACAGACCTTAAGTTCATTCCACCGGCCTGCATGTTTAGAGACAAAATGTCGTGCTACAGAGGTGATTTGCTTCATTTTTTGTAGATCTTTTGTCGCATTGCGAATAGATCCAACGTGTTCCAGAATTCTTTGCTTGAATGCTCTGGTCGTCATGCCAACGTATCTTTGTCCACATGTGCATACTATGCAATAAATCACTCCTTCTGTTGAGCAGTTAATGAAATGTCTGATTTTAATGTCTTTGCCATAGCGGTCCTGAATGTTGTCAGTCTTAAGAATATATTGACAGGCTTTACAATGACCACATGGATGTGTGCCGATCGTGGGTTGTAATTTGCCTCGTGTTGTTTGGAAATGGCTGGACACCAGTCTATCTTTCAAGTTTCTCGATCTCCTCCAGCTCATGGATACTTGTGGTCCAAGTTTTTGAGATAAAGTGGGATCCAAATGGAGAATTCCCCAGTGTTTTTGAATGGCTTGTTTTACCTGACGCCACTCTTGGCAGAAACCCCCTACAAACCTGATATTCTTGTCTTGTTGTGGTTTTTGTTTCTTTTCAAAGATAAGATGTTCTCTCTGGATATTCTGGATGTTTCTACTGGCTTTCTTGATTGAAGTGTTACTGTATCCCCTTTCTCGTAATCTCTTCGAAAGTTCTTTGCTTTGATCCTCGAAGTCTTGATCATTGGAGCAGTTCCTTCTTAAACGGAGATATTCCCCCTTGGGTATGTTTGTAATTGTTGGGGGAAAGTGGGAGCTAGTTTGGTGTAGCAGAGTGTTTGAGGATGTCTCCTTTCTATATAGTTTTGTTGAGAGCATTTTGTTTACATCTTTATAGATCAGTACATCCAAAAATGGGAGTTCATCCTGACTGATTTGGTGGGTAAGTCGAATATTGAGGTTGTTGTTGTTAAGATGTTCTATAAACAGGAGAAGCATCTGTACATCACCTTCCCATATCATCAGAATATCATCGATGTACCTTACCCACATGATGATATTGGATGTGAAAACATCATTGCTGTCCGTGAACACAAATTCGCGTTCCCACCATCCTAAAAAGATATTCGCATACGTGGGGGCACAAGCTGCCCCCATAGCGGTGCCCCTGGTCTGTAAAAAAAATCTGTTATTGAAGGTGAAGAGATTGTGACTGAGTATGAACTGGAGTAGGTCGGCAAGGAACACATGGAATTTTTCCATGCCTTCCATGTTCATAAAATAATTAACGGCTTCAAGTCCTCTGTCATGATCAATTGAAGTATACAGTGCCTCAACGTCCAAAGAGACTAAGTATTGGTTTGTTTCCAGTTTAACATCATGAATCTTGCGAAGAACATCTGTGGTGTCTTGGACAAAGGAAGGGAGACCCAGAACGTGGTGTCGTAGATGTAGATCGACAAAGATGCTGGCTTTTTCGGTTAAAGATCCTATCCCAGATACGATTGGTCTTCCTGGTGGTTGCCTCATATTCTTATGTATCTTGGGGAGCATGTAGAAAGTAGGGATGCTGGGATGTGTTGTCTGGAGATATTGATATTCTGAAGATGTTATGGTCCCTTCCGCATGAGCATCGGTGAGAATCCGGTTGAATAGTGTCTTGTAATTTTCCATAGGGTTCAGTAATACTCTTTGATAACAAGTTTGGTCTTCCAACTGTCGATAGGCTTCCTGTATATACTGTTCGCGGGGCCATACCACCACGTTTCCCCCTTTATCAGATGGCTTTATAATGACATCTTGCCATGATTCAATCTCTTTGAGAGCATTAAGTTCCTTCCTGGATAGATTGGAATTGTACAGACTTCTGGTCTTCCGAAGATGTATATGGTCAAGTTCTTGAGACACTAATTTGGTGAATATCTGTACTTCTGGGCTCGTCTGCTCTGTTGGGAAAAACGTAGACCTTTTCTTACAAATGACCCTCGTACTGACTTCCCACTGGGAGTCTGTGGTTGGTGTTGATTCTGTATCCAAAGATTGTAGAGCTTCCAATGCTTCCAGTTCAAGTCCAGAAAGATCTGATGTATTCATGTTGTCACCTGTTTCTGTCTGATAAGATTGTGTACCGTCAGTTTTGGAAGTAGCTATTTTATTATGAAATTTAGTAAGAAGTAACTTCCTGCAAAAAAGTTTTAAATCTTTTTCCCATTTGAATCTGTTGAACTTTTCGGTTGGTGAATAGGAGAGACCTTTGCTCAGGACTTGGATTTGATCGTGATCTAAAATGTGTGCTGAGAGGTTGATAATCTTGAGTTGTGAAGAAGTATCCGTTGGTATTGGGAAGACTGAAGTTACCTTCTGCGTGAATTCCGTACTGGTTGTCTTCTCGGTGGTAGTTGATCCCACTGTTGTTGACGGCCTCTTCCTCCTCTTGCGCCCCCTCCTTGTCTTTCGTTTGCTGGGTGCCTTGATCCCCTTCCCCTGGGGGGATCCCCTAAAAAATGCTGTTGATGATATTGGGAGGAACTGTTACTCTCACCTCTGAAGTTTGTGGTTACTGATGCGTTGGGGATATATTCCGGAATATCTTCAGTTCCAGATGTCTCTATATCTGATGAAGAGTAGTGTTCAGGGTTTCTAGGGGGTCGCGATTGCCAGGAGGGCTTATTCCACTTGAATATTTTGCCCGATGCAAAGTCCTTTTTATCTCTAGCAAATTTATTTCTTTTTCTGTCGATGATGGTTTGTTCGTATGTTAGAAGGTCTTGTTTGTTTTTCTCGAAACAGCGTTGAAATTGTGTATCTTTCTCCCAGGGCTCCAATTTCTTACTTAAATCGTCCAGGTCACGTTCACAGCCCTCGAGTATGAGATGGTTGTGTTTAATCAAAATGCCCATGAGTTCCATGGAGCATTTGAGGAGACAGTTGTCCCAATCAGTTTTAAGATTTTCACTGGCCAGGCTGAAAGTGGGAAAAACTTTTGGTCTAAGGCCGCGTGGTGCAATTTTGTTCTTAAGGTAGTTCTCTAATGTAGTGAGGTCCCAACTGGTTCTTATTTGTTTGTGCAGTAATTGTTTGAGTTGTACAAAATCAGATTCCCAGTTGGTATGTGGTTCTGTATCTACTACGTTGCTTGGAAAAATTTCATCTAAGTTTTCTCTATTCCTATGTTTGTAGGACAATTCCTGCTTTAAACTGAAGCTCATGTTAATGATGTATGGGACTATGCCCGTTGGTGTACTGAAAGGCTGTAGTTACTGGAAAATTGTTCGTTATCAAATATTCCGTGCTGGTATTCCTAAGAAAACTATTTCTAGTTGTATACAATATGCAAAAGGAAAATTGGGTTAAGGATGCCGCACAAGAGTAAATGATGTTGCATGAGTAGATAATTAATGTAAGTTTCCAAGAAAACCGACCAACCGAAAAAACTTTCGGAATTAATCACCATCTACCATTAAACTGTCAAAGTTGTGGGTAGAGAAAAGGAGGGTGATTGTCGATGGTGCTCCCATGGGTCTATTACATCGGTAATAAAGAGAAGAGAGAAAAAGAAAAAGAAACCCTTGTTGGGAGCACTCACTCTTGGAAACAATGGAGAATTAGATAATACTTGATAAATTAGGTATTTAAAACGTAACTTTTAATTATTTATGGGTAAAATACGGAGTACACCCTGTTTTGTTGTTTAAAATGTAATTAAATAAACGTGAATCATTGGTTTCGAATTACCGCTGTGAATATATAGGTAAAAACATGTATATATATAAGGCCAAAAAATTGCAAAAGAAGGTTCGGCATGAAATATGGCAAAATCAAGGAATGTGCCCACCAGGTATTGTTTTTTAGGTTAGTGCAATAATCTGAGTATTGCCGTCAAGTAAAACCTACAACACCAGGTATTCCTTAGTGGTCAACCACCTAAGTACTGACCAGGCCCAACACCGTATTGCTTCCAAGATCGGACGAGATTGGGCATGCGCGGTGTGGTGTGGTAGTAGATTTCGGTTTGAACAGCTGGTATGCAGCTATCAACTACAACACAGACCTGGTTCTTGAAATGGGCAGATAGCCTCTTAGAGAAGAGACATATGTTTGACCATCATTGCACCGAATTGTATTCCAAATATATAGGTATACTAAGGTTTAAATCATATGATCAGTCGGTTTTGCCAAACTGAGCCGCCTGCATGTTGCTTTTGATTGTGTGTGCTATGCAACATAAATCCCAATGGATTTTTCACACGTAATAGGGCATAAGAAAACCCTTGTTGTACTGATGACACGCCAACAAAAAAAACATTAAATAATGAAAGTAATGTAATGTCATTAAGGCTGAAAATTATTCAAAAATATCTTTATCAGCTGTACAGACAGACTGGCAGATAAATAAATAGGGAATGTATTGCAAAAGACACAAACCCTCCTGCCCACACTTAGGCTAAACGGAACCTTAGAGCCTGAAACGCCGCATGCTGTCTGTGTGGCAATCTTGTTGCCAAAATAAACCACTGAACATGTATCCACTGAATCTCCACAATAAATTAATCAAAAATATGGCATGCCGAATATAATTTGTGCTTCATTGGCAATTGTATATACAATCATTCATGTGCTCATATTTAAGATATCTGTGGGGAAAAAAAAGGAATTATGCTGCTGAATATGCAGGAATAAATAAGTGGCAACATATATGTTCCAATTGCTGCAGCTATAGTGGATGACAGTTTGTAGCTATTTTGTAATGTGTCTGCCCAAAATTGACACAGAAAAAAGTACAAATAAAGATAAGCTGTGTATTGATAGCACTTATGAAACAGATTGTTCCATATGTTGTAGATGTGCCTTATATAACTGGCATAATTTGCCGAAAAAAATTGAGGACCAGTGCACCTGTTGTTTAAATTACATAAGTGCGTGGCAGGAGAGCGGGAGACGTGAAAGTGCAGGATATAACTATAAGTGATACTTAGAGCCGTCTGTCGTCTGTCTCCTGTACTGCTGTGTGCCGCTGTCAGTGCCGCGTTCAGCTCGAGTTAACGAGCTGTGAAGATCTGCGGCTTGCCCAGTCTCCTCTCCTGCCGGTCTGCTGGTCACGTGAGCGCGCTCACCGTGACCACGTCCAACTCCCCTACGTACGTTTCACAACGAGCTTGTTCACGGGTAGTGTGAACACTGAAGGTGCAGACCCGGTTTTTAAGTCTGCTGAGATAATTGGTAATTGGCTACAGAGTTTAATAATTGTAGCAATGATTACCTCTGGGTCTGGCTGTTTGAAAAGAGCTGCAGTGAAAGCTCAAGGAATGTCCTGCATGTATCAATATGAATAGTGAATAGATGGCCTGCAACATATGCGATGGGAAATTCTGAATATAGTATATTTGAAATTTGTTTTGGTGAATATAACAGAATGAGGAAAAATTGTTGTGTAATTAAGCACATATGTGCCGGGAAAAAGAAGAGTATTAAGGTGTGGATAAGATAGATAAATGAAAAAATATAGATAATTAAATAATTAAATAAATATATATATATGAATAAGTAATAATAACTAATAATGGTAAAAGATATGAATATATATGAATAAATATAATTGAAAACTAGGAGTTTGAGGAAAAAGTGGGTGTATAAGAATTAATGTGGCAAATGCAAATTGGTAGTGTTAAAAATAGATAGTGTTAAAAAAACTGTTTGGGGGGGGGGGGGTTTGGGGGAAAGAAAAGGGGTGGGGGGGGGTTGTTTGTTGTGATGTTAATGGGGAAAAGGGGTGTGTATGTTAGTGAGGTGTTGGAAATATGATTAATGGGGAAGAAGAGTGAATATGTTAATGAGGTGTTGGAAGGGAAAAAAACGTGGCGTGAGAGATGATAGTGTTGAATGCAATGGTGTGTGAGAGGAACGGGGGTCTGGGGTGCCCTGCATTGTGCAGGTTGTATAGTAAAAATAGATTGTGAAAAGTATAAATAGAAAGGGGGAGGACGGAAGGAAAATAGAGGGGAGGGTGAAAAGGAGAAGGGGGGGGGGTTTGAAAAAAAAGGGGGGGGGCGTGGAGGAAAAAAAAAGCGGGGGGGGGGGACTGAAGGATAAGACCAAACTTGTTATCAAAGAGTATTACTGAACCCTATGGAAAATTACAAGACACT
Source organism: Pseudophryne corroboree (assembly GCF_028390025.1). Lineage (NCBI taxonomy): Eukaryota > Metazoa > Chordata > Amphibia > Anura > Myobatrachidae > Pseudophryne > Pseudophryne corroboree. Next base: position 683,799,883 of record NC_086446.1, read on the forward strand.
ATTCAACCGGATTCTCACCGATGCTCATGCGGAAGGGACCATAACATCTTCAGAATATCAATATCTCCAGACAACACATCCCAGCATCCCTACTTTCTACATGCTCCCCAAGATACATAAGAATATGAGGCAACCACCAGGAAGACCAATCGTATCTGGGATAGGATCTTTAACCGAAAAAGCCAGCATCTTTGTCGATCTACATCTACGACACCACGTTCTGGGTCTCCCTTCCTTTGTCCAAGACACCACAGATGTTCTTCGCAAGATTCATGATGTTAAACTGGAAACAAACCAATACTTAGTCTCTTTGGACGTTGAGGCACTGTATACTTCAATTGATCATGACAGAGGACTTGAAGCCGTTAATTATTTTATGAACATGGAAGGCATGGAAAAATTCCATGTGTTCCTTGCCGACCTACTCCAGTTCATACTCAGTCACAATCTCTTCACCTTCAATAACAGATTTTTTTTACAGACCAGGGGCACCGCTATGGGGGCAGCTTGTGCCCCCACGTATGCGAATATCTTTTTAGGATGGTGGGAACGCGAATTTGTGTTCACGGACAGCAATGATGTTTTCACATCCAATATCATCATGTGGGTAAGGTACATCGATGATATTCTGATGATATGGGAAGGTGATGTACAGATGCTTCTCCTGTTTATAGAACATCTTAACAACAACAACCTCAATATTCGACTTACCCACCAAATCAGTCAGGATGAACTCCCATTTTTGGATGTACTGATCTATAAAGATGTAAACAAAATGCTCTCAACAAAACTATATAGAAAGGAGACATCCTCAAACACTCTGCTACACCAAACTAGCTCCCACTTTCCCCCAACAATTACAAACATACCCAAGGGGGAATATCTCCGTTTAAGAAGGAACTGCTCCAATGATCAAGACTTCGAGGATCAAAGCAAAGAACTTTCGAAGAGATTACGAGAAAGGGGATACAGTAACACTTCAATCAAGAAAGCCAGTAGAAACATCCAGAATATCCAGAGAGAACATCTTATCTTTGAAAAGAAACAAAAACCACAACAAGACAAGAATATCAGGTTTGTAGGGGGTTTCTGCCAAGAGTGGCGTCAGGTAAAACAAGCCATTCAAAAACACTGGGGAATTCTCCATTTGGATCCCACTTTATCTCAAAAACTTGGACCACAAGTATCCATGAGCTGGAGGAGATCGAGAAACTTGAAAGATAGACTGGTGTCCAGCCATTTCCAAACAACACGAGGCAAATTACAACCCACGATCGGCACACATCCATGTGGTCATTGTAAAGCCTGTCAATATATTCTTAAGACTGACAACATTCAGGACCGCTATGGCAAAGACATTAAAATCAGACATTTCATTAACTGCTCAACAGAAGGAGTGATTTATTGCATAGTATGCACATGTGGACAAAGATACGTTGGCATGACGACCAGAGCATTCAAGCAAAGAATTCTGGAACACGTTGGATCTATTCGCAATGCGACAAAAGATCTACAAAAAATGAAGCAAATCACCTCTGTAGCACGACATTTTGTCTCTAAACATGCAGGCCGGTGGAATGAACTTAAGGTCTGTGGACTTGAGCAAGTTAAACTGGGTATACGAGGAGGAGATTTGACCAATACCCTTTTACGGAAGGAATGTGAGTGGACTTTTAGACTAAACTCACTACATCCCCAAGGACTCAATGAAACCATTAATTATGGCGCCTTTCTTTCAACTTGACCATATTACCATTAAACCATATTACCATTAAATAATAACTAATAACTAGCCTAGTAGGGACCACACTATCACACATCACTATCTCTTTCTCTCATAGCCTCTTTTTATTTATCCTTCAGTCCCCCCCCCCCTTTTTTTTTCCTCCACGCCCCCCCCTTTTTTTCAAACCCCCCCCCCTTCTCCTTTTCACCCTCCCCTCTATTTTCCTTCCGTCCTCCCCCTTTCTATTTATACTTTTCACAATCTATTTTTACTATACAACCTGCACAATGCAGGGCACCCCAGACCCCCGTTCCTCTCACACACCATTGCATTCAACACTATCATCTCTCATGCCACGTTTTTTTCCCTTCCAACACCTCATTAACATATTCACTCTTCTTCCCCATTAATCATATTTCCAACACCTCACTAACATACACACCCCTTTTCCCCATTAACATCACAACAAACAACCCCCCCCCACCCCTTTTCTTTCCCCCAAACCCCCCCCCCCCCAACAGTTTTTTTAACACTATCTATTTTTAACACTACCAATTTGCATTTGCCACATTAATTCTTATACACCCACTTTTTCCTCAAACTCCTAGTTTTCAATTATATTTATTCATATATATTCATATCTTTTACCATTATTAGTTATTATTACTTATTCATATATATATATTTATTTAATTATTTAATTATCTATATTTTTTCATTTATCTATCTTATCCACACCTTAATACTCTTCTTTTTCCCGGCACATATGTGCTTAATTACACAACAATTTTTCCTCATTCTGTTATATTCACCAAACAAATTTCAAATATACTATATTCAGAATTTCCCATCGCATATGTTGCAGGCCATCTATTCACTATTCATATTGATACATGCAGGACATTCCTTGAGCTTTCACTGCAGCTCTTTTCAAACAGCCAGACCCAGAGGTAATCATTGCTACAATTATTAAACTCTGTAGCCAATTACCAATTATCTCAGCAGACTTAAAAACCGGGTCTGCACCTTCAGTGTTCACACTACCCGTGAACAAGCTCGTTGTGAAACGTACGTAGGGGAGTTGGACGTGGTCACGGTGAGCGCGCTCACGTGACCAGCAGACCGGCAGGAGAGGAGACTGGGCAAGCCGCAGATCTTCACAGCTCGTTAACTCGAGCTGAACGCGGCACTGACAGCGGCACACAGCAGTACAGGAGACAGACGACAGACGGCTCTAAGTATCACTTATAGTTATATCCTGCACTTTCACGTCTCCCGCTCTCCTGCCACGCACTTATGTAATTTAAACAACAGGTGCACTGGTCCTCAATTTTTTTCGGCAAATTATGCCAGTTATATAAGGCACATCTACAACATATGGAACAATCTGTTTCATAAGTGCTATCAATACACAGCTTATCTTTATTTGTACTTTTTTCTGTGTCAATTTTGGGCAGACACATTACAAAATAGCTACAAACTGTCATCCACTATAGCTGCAGCAATTGGAACATATATGTTGCCACTTATTTATTCCTGCATATTCAGCAGCATAATTCCTTTTTTTTCCCCACAGATATCTTAAATATGAGCACATGAATGATTGTATATACAATTGCCAATGAAGCACAAATTATATTCGGCATGCCATATTTTTGATTAATTTATTGTGGAGATTCAGTGGATACATGTTCAGTGGTTTATTTTGGCAACAAGATTGCCACACAGACAGCATGCGGCGTTTCAGGCTCTAAGGTTCCGTTTAGCCTAAGTGTGGGCAGGAGGGTTTGTGTCTTTTGCAATACATTCCCTATTTATTTATCTGCCAGTCTGTCTGTACAGCTGATAAAGATATTTTTGAATAATTTTCAGCCTTAATGACATTACATTACTTTCATTATTTAATGTTTTTTTTGTTGGCGTGTCATCAGTACAACAAGGGTTTTCTTATGCCCTATTACGTGTGAAAAATCCATTGGGATTTATGTTGCATAGCACACACAATCAAAAGCAACATGCAGGCGGCTCAGTTTGGCAAAACCGACTGATCATATGATTTAAACCTTAGTATACCTATATATTTGGAATACAATTCGGTGCAATGATGGTCAAACATATGTCTCTTCTCTAAGAGGCTATCTGCCCATTTCAAGAACCAGGTCTGTGTTGTAGTTGATAGCTGCATACCAGCTGTTCAAACCGAAATCTACTACCACACCACACCGCGCATGCCCAATCTCGTCCGATCTTGGAAGCAATACGGTGTTGGGCCTGGTCAGTACTTAGGTGGTTGACCACTAAGGAATACCTGGTGTTGTAGGTTTTACTTGACGGCAATACTCAGATTATTGCACTAACCTAAAAAACAATACCTGGTGGGCACATTCCTTGATTTTGCCATATTTCATGCCGAACCTTCTTTTGCAATTTTTTGGCCTTATATATATATACATGTTTTTACCTATATATTCACAGCGGTAATTCGAAACCAATGATTCACGTTTATTTAATTACATTTTAAACAACAAAACAGGGTGTACTCCGTATTTTACCCATAAATAATTAAAAGTTACGTTTTAAATACCTAATTTATCAAGTATTATCTAATTCTCCATTGTTTCCAAGAGTGAGTGCTCCCAACAAGGGTTTCTTTTTCTTTTTCTCTCTTCTCTTTATTACCGATGTAATAGACCCATGGGAGCACCATCGACAATCACCCTCCTTTTCTCTACCCACAACTTTGACAGTTTAATGGTAGATGGTGATTAATTCCGAAAGTTTTTTCGGTTGGTCGGTTTTCTTGGAAACTTACATTAATTATCTACTCATGCAACATCATTTACTCTTGTGCGGCATCCTTAACCCAATTTTCCTTTTGCATAAAAGGTTTGACGACATACCAAATATGGGACAGCCGGCTTCTCAGCCTGTGCCTGCCCAGGCGTCTCAAAAGCCATCAGGGGCTCTAAAACGCCCGCTACCTCAGATGGCAGACACAGATGTCGACACGGATACAGACTCCAGTGTCGACGATGATGAGACTAATATAACTTCCAATAGGGCCACACGTTACATGATTGAGGCAATGAAAAATGTGTTGCATATTTCTGATGTTACCCCAGGTACCACAAAAAAGGGTATTATGTTTGGAGAGAAAAAACTACCAGTAGTTTTTCCTCCATCTGAGGAATTAAATGAAGTGTGTGAAGAAGCGTGGGCTTCCCCCGATAAGAAACTGGTAATTTCTAAAAGGTTACTAATGACGTACCCTTTCCCGCCAGAGGATAGGTCACGTTGGGAAGCATCCCCTAGGGTGGATAAAGCGCTCACACGCTTGTCAAAGAAGGTGGCACTACCGTCTCCGGATACGGCCACCCTAAAGGAACCTGCTGATAGAAAGCAGGAGGCTATCCTGAAGTCTGTATATACACACACAGGTATTATACTGAGACCAGCTATTGCTTCAGCATGGATGTGCAGTGCTGCAGCTGCGTGGTCAGATTCCCTGTCGGAAAATATTGATACCCTAGACAGGGACACTATATTGCTAACCGTAGAGCATATTAAAGACGCAGTCTTATACATGAGAGATGCACAGAGGGATATTTGCCGGCTGGCATCTAAAATAAGTGCAATGTCCATTTCTGCCAGGAGAGGGTTATGGACTCGGCAGTGGACAGGTGATGCAGATTCTAAAAGGCACATGGAAGTTTTGCCTTATAAGGGTGAGGAGTTGTTCGGGGATGGTCTCTCGGACCTCGTTTCCACAGCAACAGCTGGGAAGTCTACATTTTTACCCCATGTTCCCTCACAGCCAAAGAAAGCACCGTATTATCAGGTACAGTCCTTTCGGCCCCATAAGGGCAAGCGGGTTAAAGGCGCGTCCTTTCTGCCCAGAGGCAGAGGTAGAGGGAAAAAGCTGCAGCATACAGCCAGTTCCCAGGAGCAAAAGTCCTCCCCCGCTTCCTCCAAGTCCACCGCATGACGCTGGGGCTCCACAGGCGGAGCCAGGTACGGTGGGGGCCCGTCTCAAAAACTTCAGCAATCAGTGGGCTCGCTCACGGGTGGATCCCTGGATCCTTCAAGTAGTATCTCAGGGGTACAAGCTGGAATTCGAGACGTCTCCCCCCCGCCGTTTCCTCAAATCTGCCTTGCCAACAACTCCCTCAGGCAGGGAGGCAGTGCTAGAGGCAATTCACAAGCTGTATTCCCAGCAGGTGATAGTCAAAGTGCCCCTACTTCAACAAGGACGGGGTTACTATTCCACAATGTTTGTGGTACCGAAAATTTGAAATCCTTGAACACATATATAAAAAAATTCAAGTTCAAGATGGAATCGCTCAGGGCGGTTATTGCAAGCCTGGACGAGGGGGATTACATGGTATCACTGGACATCAAGGATGCTTACCTGCATGTCCCCATTTACCATCCTCACCAGGAGTACCTCAGATTTGTGGTACAGGATTGTCATTACCAATTCCAGATGTTGCCGTTTGGTCTATCCACGGCTCCGAGGGTCTTTACCAAGGTAATGGCCGAAATGATGATACTCCTTCGAAAGAAGGGAGTTTTAATTATCCCGTACTTGGACGATCTCCTGATAAAGGCGAGGTCCAGGGAGCAGTTGTTGGTCGGGGTAGCACTATCTCGGGAGGTGCTACAACCGCACAGCTGGATTCTAAATATTCCAAAGTCACAGCTGGTCCCTACGACACGTCTACTGTTCCTGGGGATGGTTCTGGACACAGAACAGAAAAAAGTGTTTCTCCCGGAGGAGAAGGCCAAGGAGCTGTCATCTCTAGTCAGAGGCCTCCTAAAACCAAAACAGGTGTCGGTGCATCACTGCACGCGGATCCTGGGAAAGATGGTAGCTTCCTACGAAGCAATTCCATTCGGCAGGTTCCATGCAAGGATCTTTCAGTGGGACCTGTTGGACAAGTGGTCCGGATCGCATCTTCAGATGCATCGGCTGATAACCCTGTCTCTAAGGACCAGGGTGTCTCTGCTGTGGTGGCTGCAAAGTGCTCATCTTCAAGAGGGCCGCAGATTCGGCATACAGGACTGGGTCCTGGTGACCACGGATGCCAGCCTTCGAGGCTGGGGGGCAGTCACACAGGGAAGAAACTTCCAAGGGCTATGGTCGAGTCAGGAGACTTCCCTACACATAAATATTCTGGAACTGAGGGCCATTTTCAATGCCCTCAGTCAGGCAAAACCCCTGCTTCAAAACCAGCCAGTACTGATCCAGTCAGACAACATCACGGCAGTCGCCCATGTAAACTTACAGAGCGGCACAAGAAGCAGGACGGCGATGGAAGAAGCCACAAGGATTCTCCGATGGGCGGAAAATCACGTGTTAGCACTGTCAGCAGTGTTCATTCCGGGAGTGGACAACTGGGAAGCAGACTTCCTCAGCAGGCACGACCTCCACCCGGGAGAGTGGGGACTTCATCCGGAAGTCTTCCAACTGATTGTAAACCGTTGGGAAAGGCCACAGGTGGACATGATGGCGTCCCGCCTAAACAAAAAGCTAGAAAGATATTGCGCCAGGTCGAGACCCTCAGGCGATAGCTGTGGACGCTCTAGTGACACCGTGGGTGTCCGGTCGGTTTATGTGTTCCCTCCTCTTCCTCTCATACCAAAGGTACTGAGGATAATAAGGAGAAGAGGAGTAAGAACTATACTCATTGTTCCGGATTGGCCAAGAAGAGCTTGGTACCCGGAACTTCAAGAAATGATCTCAGAGGACCCATGGCCTCTGCCGCTCAGACAGGACCTGCTGCAGCAGGGGCCCTGTCTGTTCCAAGACTTACCGCGGCTGCGTTTGACGGCATGGCGGTTGAACGCCGGATCCTGAAGGAAAAGGGCATTCCGGAGGAAGTCATTCCTACGCTGATTAAAGCTAGGAAAGAAGTGACCGCGAACCATTATCACCGCATTTGGCGAAAATATGTTGCGTGGTGTGAGGCCAGGAAGGCCCCAACGGAAGAATTTCAGCTGGGCCATTTCCTGCACTTCCTACAGTCAGGGGTGACTATGGGCCTAAAATTGGGTTCCATTAAAGTCCAGATTTCGGCTCTATCGATTTTCTTTCAAAGAGAACTGGCTTCACTGCCTGAAGTTCAGACTTTTGTTAAGGGAGTGCTGCATATTCAGCCCCCTTTTGTGCCTCCAGTGGCACCTTGGGATCTCAACGTGGTGTTGGATTTCCTAAAGTCTCATTGGTTTGAGCCACTTAAAACCGTGGAATTGAAATATCTCACGTGGAAAGTGGTCATGTTGTTGGCCTTGGCTTCGGCCAGGCGTGTATCAGAATTGGCGGCTTTGTCATGTAAAAGCCCTTATCTGATTTTTCATATGGATAGGGCAGAATTGAGGACTCGTCCCCAGTTTTTCCCTAAGGTGGTATCAGCTTTTCATTTGAACCAACCTATTGTGGTGCCTGCGGCTACTAAAGACTTGGAGGCTTCCAAGTTGTTGGACGTAGTCAGGGCCCTGAAAATGTATGTTTCCAGGACAGCTGGCGTCAGAAAGACTGACTCGCTATTTATCCTGCATGCGCCCAACAAGTTGGGTGCACCTGCTTCAAAGCAGACTATTGCTCGCTGGATCTGTGGTACGATTCAGCTTGCACATTCTGCGGCTGGACTGCCGCATCCTAAATCAGTGAAAGCCCATTCCACGAGGAAGGTGGGCTCTTCTT